>NC_070633.1:7457141-7587915 GCF_947347685.1 Pleuronectes platessa
TGTGGGAGTATAGAGCTTTACTCGAGATCAAAGCCCACAAAAATATCAGCCAAGTTCAGGGCTTCAGCTCTTGGGTCAATTCTGTCACATTTTCAACTTCAAAAGCAAGTCACTTTCAGCAGGAGATGAGTTAATGTTTAGAAGGCAAGGACAAGAGGAACATAACAGATAACATGGGAGTTGATAAAGGATTCCTTTAGCAGAGGATGGTTTCGATCCATCGACCTCTGGGTTATGGGCCCAGCACGCTTCCGCTGCGCCACTCTGCTGTTTTACAATGAAACAGTTTCATATGAACACAGTCCATTGTTTCAATGGGTTGGCTTAGCAGTTAAATCGTGGACTCAGCGAAAAATACAGGCAAATGTGACTCAATGGGAAGGCGCCCTGTGTTACCTTGTTTGAAAACCAGACTGAAGGAATAGAAAATCACCTCCTGTATGGACATTGCACATGCTACGAAGCTCAGCTGGCTCTTGCAGTTTTCAACAACAACAGATCTTACAGTAGAAAGTACTACAAGTAGCCAACACATACAAGCAAATAGCAGTTGATTGGCAGTGGTGAGATTTGAACCCACGCCTCCTGAGAGACTGGAGCCTAAATCCAGCGCCTTAGACCACTCGGCCACACTACCATTAAATCTGTTTTTACCCAAACAATTCTGAGTCGTCTGAATGAAAAGTCCACTTTGACGACAATTGGACAATCAAATCGAAGAAACACATGGAAGAACATTCGAAACTTCAAACACATACCCTCTGGGAGTATAGAGCTTGACTCAAGATCAAAAGACCACTAAACTATCAGCCAAGTTCAGGGCTTTAGCTCTTGGGTCAATTCTGTCATATTATCAACTTCAAAAGCCAAAGCAAGTCACTTTCAGCAGTAGGTGAGTTCATGTTCAGAAGGAAAGGGAGACATAGCAGTGTAAAAAGGATTACTTTAGCAGAGGATGGTTTCGATCCATCGACCTCTGGGTTATGGGCCCAGCACGCTTCCGCTGCGCCACTCTGCTCTTGTTTATTGAAATAATTTCATACGAACATAGTCTTTGGTTTTAATAGGTTTTATCAGCAGTTGAATCGACTGGACAAGGAGGAAGTTATTGGTAAATGTGAAGTTATGTGCCCCAATCTGAAGGTGCACATCTTAACTCTTACCTTGTTTGAAAACCAGACAGGAGAAAAAGAAAATTACCTCCTGTACACCTCATGTGATATCCCATATGCTACAAAGCTCAGGTGGCTGTTGCAGTTTTGAACAACAAGAGATCCTCTTATAGTAGATAAGCTGCACGTAGCCAATACATTCAACTGACAGTCTATTGGCAGTGGTGGGATTTGAACCCACGCCTCCTGAGAGACTGGAGCCTTAATCCAGCGCCTTTGACCACTCGGCCACACTACCGTTGGGAACAAGATTTTACCCAAGTAAACCGGAGGGGGTTAGATGTAAATGACACTTTGGCGACAATTGGACAATCTTAACGAAGACACACATGGAAGAACATTAGAAACTTCAAACACATATCCTGTGGGAGTATAGAGCTTTACTCGAGATCAAAGACCACAAAAATGTCAGCCAAGTTCAGGGCTTCAGCTCTTGGGTCAATTCTGTCACATTTTCAACTTCAAAAGGAAGTCACTTTCAGCAGGAGATGAGTTAATGTTTAGAAGGCAAGGACAAGGGAAACATAACAGATAACATGGGAGTTGATAAAGGATTCCTTTAGCAGAAGATGGTTTCGATCCATCGACCTCTGGGTTATGGGCCCAGCACGCTTCCGCTGCGCCACTCTGCTCTTTCACAATGAAACAGTTTCATATGAACACAGTCCATTGTTTCAATGGGTTGGCTTAGCAGTTAAATCAAGTGGACTCAGCGAAAAATACAGGCAAATGTGACTCAATGGGAAGGCGCCCTGTGTTACCTTGTTTGAAAACCAGACTGAAGGAATAGAAAATCACCTCCTGTATGGACATTGCACATGCTACGAAGCTCAGCTGGCTCTTGCAGTTTTCAACAACAACAGATCTTACAGTAGAAAGTACTACAAGTAGCCAACACATACATGCAAATAGCAGTCGATTGGCAGTGGTGGGATTTGAACCCACGCCTCCTGAGAGACTGGAGCCTAAATCCATACTACCATTAATTGTGATTTTACCCAAACAATTCTGAGTCGTTTGAATGAAAAGTCCACTTTGACGACAATTGGACAATCAAATCGAAGAAACACATGGAAGAACATTCGAAACTTCAAACACATACCCTGTGGGAGTATAGAGCTTGACTCAAGATCAAAAGACCACTAAACTATCAGCCAAGTTCCGGGCTTTAGCTCTTGGGTCAATTCTGTCATATTATCAACTTCAAAAGCCAAAGCAAGTCACTTTCAGCAGTAGGTGAGTTCATGTTCAGAAGGAAAGGGAGACATAGCAGTATAAAAAGGATTCCTTTAGCAGAGGATGGTTTCGATCCATCGACCTCTGGGTTATGGGCCCAGCACGCTTCCGCTGCGCCACTCTGCTCTTGTTTATTGAAATAATTTCATACGGACATAGTCTTTGGTTTTAATAGGTTTTATCAGCAGTTGAATCGACTGGACAAGGAGGAAGTTATTGGTAAATGTGAAGTTATGTGCCCCAATCTGAAGGTGCACATCTTAACTCTTACCTCGTTTGAAAACCAGACAGGAGAAAAAGAAAATTACCTCCTGTACACCTCATGTGATATCCCATATGCTACAAAGCTCAGCTGGCTGTTGCAGTTTTGAACAACAAGAGATCCTCTTATAGTAGATAAGCTGCACGTAGCCAATACATTCAACTGACAGTCTATTGGCAGTGGTGGGATTTGAACCCACGCCTCCTGAGAGACTGGAGCCTTAATCCAGCGCCTTTGACCACTCGGCCACACTACCGTTGGGAAATAGATTTTACCCAAACAAACCGGAGGGGGTTAGATGTAAATGACACTTTGGCGACAATTGGACAATCTTAACGAAGACACAGATGGAAGAACATTAGAAACTTCAAACACATATCCTGTGGGAGTATAGAGCTTTACTCGAGATCAAAGCCCACAAAAATATCAGCCAAGTTCAGGGCTTCAGCTCTTGGGTCAATTCTGTCACATTTTCAACTTCAAAAGCAAGTCACTTTCAGCAGGAGATGAGTTAATGTTTAGAAGGCAAGGACAAGAGGAACATAACAGATAACATGGGAGTTGATAAAGGATTCCTTTAGCAGAGGATGGTTTCGATCCATCGACCTCTGGGTTATGGGCCCAGCACGCTTCCGCTGCGCCACTCTGCTGTTTTACAATGAAACAGTTTCATATGAACACAGTCCATTGTTTCAATGGGTTGGCTTAGCAGTTAAATCAAGTGGACTCAGCGAAAAATACAGGCAAATGTGACTCAATGGGAAGGCGCCCTGTGTTACCTTGTTTGAAAACCAGACTGAAGGAATAGAAAATCACCTCCTGTATGGACATTGCACATGCTACGAAGCTCAGCTGGCTCTTGCAGTTTTCAACAACAACAGATCTTACAGTAGAAAGTACTACAAGTAGCCAACACATACATGCAAATAGCAGTTGATTGGCAGTGGTGGGATTTGAACCCACGCCTCCTGAGAGACTGGAGCCTAAATCCATACTACCATTAATTGTGATTTTACCCAAACAATTCTGAGTCGTTTGAATGAAAAGTCCACTTTGACGACAATTGGACAATCAAATCGAAGAAACACATGGAAGAACATTCGAAACTTCAAACACATACCCTGTGGGAGTATAGAGCTTGACTCAAGATCAAAAGACCACTAAACTATCAGCCAAGTTCCGGGCTTTAGCTCTTGGGTCAATTCTGTCATATTATCAACTTCAAAAGCCAAAGCAAGTCACTTTCAGCAGTAGGTGAGTTCATGTTCAGAAGGAAAGGGAGACATAGCAGTATAAAAAGGATTCCTTTAGCAGAGGATGGTTTCGATCCATCGACCTCTGGGTTATGGGCCCAGCACGCTTCCGCTGCGCCACTCTGCTCTTGTTTATTGAAATAATTTCATACGGACATAGTCTTTGGTTTTAATAGGTTTTATCAGCAGTTGAATCGACTGGACAAGGAGGAAGTTATTGGTAAATGTGAAGTTATGTGCCCCAATCTGAAGGTGCACATCTTAACTCTTACCTCGTTTGAAAACCAGACAGGAGAAAAAGAAAATTACCTCCTGTACACCTCATGTGATATCCCATATGCTACAAAGCTCAGCTGGCTGTTGCAGTTTTGAACAACAAGAGATCCTCTTATAGTAGATAAGCTGCACGTAGCCAATACATTCAACTGACAGTCTATTGGCAGTGGTGGGATTTGAACCCACGCCTCCTGAGAGACTGGAGCCTTAATCCAGCGCCTTTGACCACTCGGCCACACTACCGTTGGGAAATAGATTTTACCCAAACAAACCGGAGGGGGTTAGATGTAAATGACACTTTGGCGACAATTGGACAATCTTAACGAAGACACAGATGGAAGAACATTAGAAACTTCAAACACATATCCTGTGGGAGTATAGAGCTTTACTCGAGATCAAAGCCCACAAAAATATCAGCCAAGTTCAGGGCTTCAGCTCTTGGGTCAATTCTGTCACATTTTCAACTTCAAAAGCAAGTCACTTTCAGCAGGAGATGAGTTAATGTTTAGAAGGCAAGGACAAGAGGAACATAACAGATAACATGGGAGTTGATAAAGGATTCCTTTAGCAGAGGATGGTTTCGATCCATCGACCTCTGGGTTATGGGCCCAGCACGCTTCCGCTGCGCCACTCTGCTGTTTTACAATGAAACAGTTTCATATGAACACAGTCCATTGTTTCAATGGGTTGGCTTAGCAGTTAAATCAAGTGGACTCAGCGAAAAATACAGGCAAATGTGACTCAATGGGAAGGCGCCCTGTGTTACCTTGTTTGAAAACCAGACTGAAGGAATAGAAAATCACCTCCTGTATGGACATTGCACATGCTACGAAGCTCAGCTGGCTCTTGCAGTTTTCAACAACAACAGATCTTACAGTAGAAAGTACTACAAGTAGCCAACACATACAAGCAAATAGCAGTTGATTGGCAGTGGTGGGATTTGAACCCACGCCTCCTGAGAGACTGGAGCCTAAATCCAGCGCCTTAGACCACTCGGCCACACTACCATTAAATCTGATTTTACCCAAACAATTCTGAGTCGTCTGAATGAAAAGTCCACTTTGACGACAATTGGACAATCAAATCGAAGAAACACATGGAAGAACATTCGAAACTTCAAACACATACCCTCTGGGAGTATAGAGCTTGACTCAAGATCAAAAGACCACTAAACTATCAGCCAAGTTCAGGGCTTTAGCTCTTGGGTCAATTCTGTCATATTATCAACTTCAAAAGCCAAAGCAAGTCACTTTCAGCAGTAGGTGAGTTCATGTTCAGAAGGAAAGGGAGACATAGCAGTGTAAAAAGGATTACTTTAGCAGAGGATGGTTTCGATCCATCGACCTCTGGGTTATGGGCCCAGCACGCTTCCGCTGCGCCACTCTGCTCTTGTTTATTGAAATAATTTCATACGAACATAGTCTTTGGTTTTAATAGGTTTTATCAGCAGTTGAATCGACTGGACAAGGAGGAAGTTATTGGTAAATGTGAAGTTATGTGCCCCAATCTGAAGGTGCACATCTTAACTCTTACCTTGTTTGAAAACCAGACAGGAGAAAAAGAAAATTACCTCCTGTACACCTCATGTGATATCCCATATGCTACAAAGCTCAGGTGGCTGTTGCAGTTTTGAACAACAAGAGATCCTCTTATAGTAGATAAGCTGCACGTAGCCAATACATTCAACTGACAGTCTATTGGCAGTGGTGGGATTTGAACCCACGCCTCCTGAGAGACTGGAGCCTTAATCCAGCGCCTTTGACCACTCGGCCACACTACCGTTGGGAACAAGATTTTACCCAAGTAAACCGGAGGGGGTTAGATGTAAATGACACTTTGGCGACAATTGGACAATCTTAACGAAGACACACATGGAAGAACATTAGAAACTTCAAACACATATCCTGTGGGAGTATAGAGCTTTACTCGAGATCAAAGACCACAAAAATGTCAGCCAAGTTCAGGGCTTCAGCTCTTGGGTCAATTCTGTCACATTTTCAACTTCAAAAGGAAGTCACTTTCAGCAGGAGATGAGTTAATGTTTAGAAGGCAAGGACAAGGGAAACATAACAGATAACATGGGAGTTGATAAAGGATTCCTTTAGCAGAAGATGGTTTCGATCCATCAACCTCTGGGTTATGGGCCCAGCACGCTTCCGCTGCGCCACTCTGCTCTTTCACAATGAAACAGTTTCATATGAACACAGTCCATTGTTTCAATGGGTTGGCTTAGCAGTTAAATCAAGTGGACTCAGCGAAAAATACAGGCAAATGTGACTCAATGGGAAGGCGCCCTGTGTTACCTTGTTTGAAAACCAGACTGAAGGAATAGAAAATCACCTCCTGTATGGACATTGCACATGCTACGAAGCTCAGCTGGCTCTTGCAGTTTTCAACAACAACAGATCTTACAGTAGAAAGTACTACAAGTAGCCAACACATACATGCAAATAGCAGTCGATTGGCAGTGGTGGGATTTGAACCCACGCCTCCTGAGAGACTGGAGCCTAAATCCATACTACCATTAATTGTGATTTTACCCAAACAATTCTGAGTCGTTTGAATGAAAAGTCCACTTTGACGACAATTGGACAATCAAATCGAAGAAACACATGGAAGAACATTCGAAACTTCAAACACATACCCTGTGGGAGTATAGAGCTTGACTCAAGATCAAAAGACCACTAAACTATCAGCCAAGTTCCGGGCTTTAGCTCTTGGGTCAATTCTGTCATATTATCAACTTCAAAAGCCAAAGCAAGTCACTTTCAGCAGTAGGTGAGTTCATGTTCAGAAGGAAAGGGAGACATAGCAGTATAAAAAGGATTCCTTTAGCAGAGGATGGTTTCGATCCATCGACCTCTGGGTTATGGGCCCAGCACGCTTCCGCTGCGCCACTCTGCTCTTGTTTATTGAAATAATTTCATACGGACATAGTCTTTGGTTTTAATAGGTTTTATCAGCAGTTGAATCGACTGGACAAGGAGGAAGTTATTGGTAAATGTGAAGTTATGTGCCCCAATCTGAAGGTGCACATCTTAACTCTTACCTCGTTTGAAAACCAGACAGGAGAAAAAGAAAATTACCTCCTGTACACCTCATGTGATATCCCATATGCTACAAAGCTCAGCTGGCTGTTGCAGTTTTGAACAACAAGAGATCCTCTTATAGTAGATAAGCTGCACGTAGCCAATACATTCAACTGACAGTCTATTGGCAGTGGTGGGATTTGAACCCACGCCTCCTGAGAGACTGGAGCCTTAATCCAGCGCCTTTGACCACTCGGCCACACTACCGTTGGGAAATAGATTTTACCCAAACAAACCGGAGGGGGTTAGATGTAAATGACACTTTGGCGACAATTGGACAATCTTAACGAAGACACAGATGGAAGAACATTAGAAACTTCAAACACATATCCTGTGGGAGTATAGAGCTTTACTCGAGATCAAAGCCCACAAAAATATCAGCCAAGTTCAGGGCTTCAGCTCTTGGGTCAATTCTGTCACATTTTCAACTTCAAAAGCAAGTCACTTTCAGCAGGAGATGAGTTAATGTTTAGAAGGCAAGGACAAGAGGAACATAACAGATAACATGGGAGTTGATAAAGGATTCCTTTAGCAGAGGATGGTTTCGATCCATCGACCTCTGGGTTATGGGCCCAGCACGCTTCCGCTGCGCCACTCTGCTGTTTTACAATGAAACAGTTTCATATGAACACAGTCCATTGTTTCAATGGGTTGGCTTAGCAGTTAAATCAAGTGGACTCAGCGAAAAATACAGGCAAATGTGACTCAATGGGAAGGCGCCCTGTGTTACCTTGTTTGAAAACCAGACTGAAGGAATAGAAAATCACCTCCTGTATGGACATTGCACATGCTACGAAGCTCAGCTGGCTCTTGCAGTTTTCAACAACAACAGATCTTACAGTAGAAAGTACTACAAGTAGCCAACACATACAAGCAAATAGCAGTTGATTGGCAGTGGTGGGATTTGAACCCACGCCTCCTGAGAGACTGGAGCCTAAATCCAGCGCCTTAGACCACTCGGCCACACTACCATTAAATCTGATTTTACCCAAACAATTCTGAGTCGTCTGAATGAAAAGTCCACTTTGACGACAATTGGACAATCAAATCGAAGAAACACATGGAAGAACATTCGAAACTTCAAACACATACCCTCTGGGAGTATAGAGCTTGACTCAAGATCAAAAGACCACTAAACTATCAGCCAAGTTCAGGGCTTTAGCTCTTGGGTCAATTCTGTCATATTATCAACTTCAAAAGCCAAAGCAAGTCACTTTCAGCAGTAGGTGAGTTCATGTTCAGAAGGAAAGGGAGACATAGCAGTGTAAAAAGGATTACTTTAGCAGAGGATGGTTTCGATCCATCGACCTCTGGGTTATGGGCCCAGCACGCTTCCGCTGCGCCACTCTGCTCTTGTTTATTGAAATAATTTCATACGAACATAGTCTTTGGTTTTAATAGGTTTTATCAGCAGTTGAATCGACTGGACAAGGAGGAAGTTATTGGTAAATGTGAAGTTATGTGCCCCAATCTGAAGGTGCACATCTTAACTCTTACCTTGTTTGAAAACCAGACAGGAGAAAAAGAAAATTACCTCCTGTACACCTCATGTGATATCCCATATGCTACAAAGCTCAGGTGGCTGTTGCAGTTTTGAACAACAAGAGATCCTCTTATAGTAGATAAGCTGCACGTAGCCAATACATTCAACTGACAGTCTATTGGCAGTGGTGGGATTTGAACCCACGCCTCCTGAGAGACTGGAGCCTTAATCCAGCGCCTTTGACCACTCGGCCACACTACCGTTGGGAACAAGATTTTACCCAAGTAAACCGGAGGGGGTTAGATGTAAATGACACTTTGGCGACAATTGGACAATCTTAACGAAGACACACATGGAAGAACATTAGAAACTTCAAACACATATCCTGTGGGAGTATAGAGCTTTACTCGAGATCAAAGACCACAAAAATGTCAGCCAAGTTCAGGGCTTCAGCTCTTGGGTCAATTCTGTCACATTTTCAACTTCAAAAGGAAGTCACTTTCAGCAGGAGATGAGTTAATGTTTAGAAGGCAAGGACAAGGGAAACATAACAGATAACATGGGAGTTGATAAAGGATTCCTTTAGCAGAAGATGGTTTCGATCCATCGACCTCTGGGTTATGGGCCCAGCACGCTTCCGCTGCGCCACTCTGCTCTTTCACAATGAAACAGTTTCATATGAACACAGTCCATTGTTTCAATGGGTTGGCTTAGCAGTTAAATCAAGTGGACTCAGCGAAAAATACAGGCAAATGTGACTCAATGGGAAGGCGCCCTGTGTTACCTTGTTTGAAAACCAGACTGAAGGAATAGAAAATCACCTCCTGTATGGACATTGCACATGCTACGAAGCTCAGCTGGCTCTTGCAGTTTTCAACAACAACAGATCTTACAGTAGAAAGTACTACAAGTAGCCAACACATACATGCAAATAGCAGTCGATTGGCAGTGGTGGGATTTGAACCCACGCCTCCTGAGAGACTGGAGCCTAAATCCATACTACCATTAATTGTGATTTTACCCAAACAATTCTGAGTCGTTTGAATGAAAAGTCCACTTTGACGACAATTGGACAATCAAATCGAAGAAACACATGGAAGAACATTCGAAACTTCAAACACATACCCTGTGGGAGTATAGAGCTTGACTCAAGATCAAAAGACCACTAAACTATCAGCCAAGTTCCGGGCTTTAGCTCTTGGGTCAATTCTGTCATATTATCAACTTCAAAAGCCAAAGCAAGTCACTTTCAGCAGTAGGTGAGTTCATGTTCAGAAGGAAAGGGAGACATAGCAGTATAAAAAGGATTCCTTTAGCAGAGGATGGTTTCGATCCATCGACCTCTGGGTTATGGGCCCAGCACGCTTCCGCTGCGCCACTCTGCTCTTGTTTATTGAAATAATTTCATACGGACATAGTCTTTGGTTTTAATAGGTTTTATCAGCAGTTGAATCGACTGGACAAGGAGGAAGTTATTGGTAAATGTGAAGTTATGTGCCCCAATCTGAAGGTGCACATCTTAACTCTTACCTCGTTTGAAAACCAGACAGGAGAAAAAGAAAATTACCTCCTGTACACCTCATGTGATATCCCATATGCTACAAAGCTCAGCTGGCTGTTGCAGTTTTGAACAACAAGAGATCCTCTTATAGTAGATAAGCTGCACGTAGCCAATACATTCAACTGACAGTCTATTGGCAGTGGTGGGATTTGAACCCACGCCTCCTGAGAGACTGGAGCCTTAATCCAGCGCCTTTGACCACTCGGCCACACTACCGTTGGGAAATAGATTTTACCCAAACAAACCGGAGGGGGTTAGATGTAAATGACACTTTGGCGACAATTGGACAATCTTAACGAAGACACAGATGGAAGAACATTAGAAACTTCAAACACATATCCTGTGGGAGTATAGAGCTTTACTCGAGATCAAAGCCCACAAAAATATCAGCCAAGTTCAGGGCTTCAGCTCTTGGGTCAATTCTGTCACATTTTCAACTTCAAAAGCAAGTCACTTTCAGCAGGAGATGAGTTAATGTTTAGAAGGCAAGGACAAGAGGAACATAACAGATAACATGGGAGTTGATAAAGGATTCCTTTAGCAGAGGATGGTTTCGATCCATCGACCTCTGGGTTATGGGCCCAGCACGCTTCCGCTGCGCCACTCTGCTGTTTTACAATGAAACAGTTTCATATGAACACAGTCCATTGTTTCAATGGGTTGGCTTAGCAGTTAAATCAAGTGGACTCAGCGAAAAATACAGGCAAATGTGACTCAATGGGAAGGCGCCCTGTGTTACCTTGTTTGAAAACCAGACTGAAGGAATAGAAAATCACCTCCTGTATGGACATTGCACATGCTACGAAGCTCAGCTGGCTCTTGCAGTTTTCAACAACAACAGATCTTACAGTAGAAAGTACTACAAGTAGCCAACACATACAAGCAAATAGCAGTTGATTGGCAGTGGTGGGATTTGAACCCACGCCTCCTGAGAGACTGGAGCCTAAATCCAGCGCCTTAGACCACTCGGCCACACTACCATTAAATCTGATTTTACCCAAACAATTCTGAGTCGTCTGAATGAAAAGTCCACTTTGACGACAATTGGACAATCAAATCGAAGAAACACATGGAAGAACATTCGAAACTTCAAACACATACCCTCTGGGAGTATAGAGCTTGACTCAAGATCAAAAGACCACTAAACTATCAGCCAAGTTCAGGGCTTTAGCTCTTGGGTCAATTCTGTCATATTATCAACTTCAAAAGCCAAAGCAAGTCACTTTCAGCAGTAGGTGAGTTCATGTTCAGAAGGAAAGGGAGACATAGCAGTGTAAAAAGGATTACTTTAGCAGAGGATGGTTTCGATCCATCGACCTCTGGGTTATGGGCCCAGCACGCTTCCGCTGCGCCACTCTGCTCTTGTTTATTGAAATAATTTCATACGAACATAGTCTTTGGTTTTAATAGGTTTTATCAGCAGTTGAATCGACTGGACAAGGAGGAAGTTATTGGTAAATGTGAAGTTATGTGCCCCAATCTGAAGGTGCACATCTTAACTCTTACCTTGTTTGAAAACCAGACAGGAGAAAAAGAAAATTACCTCCTGTACACCTCATGTGATATCCCATATGCTACAAAGCTCAGGTGGCTGTTGCAGTTTTGAACAACAAGAGATCCTCTTATAGTAGATAAGCTGCACGTAGCCAATACATTCAACTGACAGTCTATTGGCAGTGGTGGGATTTGAACCCACGCCTCCTGAGAGACTGGAGCCTTAATCCAGCGCCTTTGACCACTCGGCCACACTACCGTTGGGAACAAGATTTTACCCAAGTAAACCGGAGGGGGTTAGATGTAAATGACACTTTGGCGACAATTGGACAATCTTAACGAAGACACACATGGAAGAACATTAGAAACTTCAAACACATATCCTGTGGGAGTATAGAGCTTTACTCGAGATCAAAGACCACAAAAATGTCAGCCAAGTTCAGGGCTTCAGCTCTTGGGTCAATTCTGTCACATTTTCAACTTCAAAAGGAAGTCACTTTCAGCAGGAGATGAGTTAATGTTTAGAAGGCAAGGACAAGGGAAACATAACAGATAACATGGGAGTTGATAAAGGATTCCTTTAGCAGAAGATGGTTTCGATCCATCGACCTCTGGGTTATGGGCCCAGCACGCTTCCGCTGCGCCACTCTGCTCTTTCACAATGAAACAGTTTCATATGAACACAGTCCATTGTTTCAATGGGTTGGCTTAGCAGTTAAATCAAGTGGACTCAGCGAAAAATACAGGCAAATGTGACTCAATGGGAAGGCGCCCTGTGTTACCTTGTTTGAAAACCAGACTGAAGGAATAGAAAATCACCTCCTGTATGGACATTGCACATGCTACGAAGCTCAGCTGGCTCTTGCAGTTTTCAACAACAACAGATCTTACAGTAGAAAGTACTACAAGTAGCCAACACATACATGCAAATAGCAGTCGATTGGCAGTGGTGGGATTTGAACCCACGCCTCCTGAGAGACTGGAGCCTAAATCCATACTACCATTAATTGTGATTTTACCCAAACAATTCTGAGTCGTTTGAATGAAAAGTCCACTTTGACGACAATTGGACAATCAAATCGAAGAAACACATGGAAGAACATTCGAAACTTCAAACACATACCCTGTGGGAGTATAGAGCTTGACTCAAGATCAAAAGACCACTAAACTATCAGCCAAGTTCCGGGCTTTAGCTCTTGGGTCAATTCTGTCATATTATCAACTTCAAAAGCCAAAGCAAGTCACTTTCAGCAGTAGGTGAGTTCATGTTCAGAAGGAAAGGGAGACATAGCAGTATAAAAAGGATTCCTTTAGCAGAGGATGGTTTCGATCCATCGACCTCTGGGTTATGGGCCCAGCACGCTTCCGCTGCGCCACTCTGCTCTTGTTTATTGAAATAATTTCATACGGACATAGTCTTTGGTTTTAATAGGTTTTATCAGCAGTTGAATCGACTGGACAAGGAGGAAGTTATTGGTAAATGTGAAGTTATGTGCCCCAATCTGAAGGTGCACATCTTAACTCTTACCTCGTTTGAAAACCAGACAGGAGAAAAAGAAAATTACCTCCTGTACACCTCATGTGATATCCCATATGCTACAAAGCTCAGCTGGCTGTTGCAGTTTTGAACAACAAGAGATCCTCTTATAGTAGATAAGCTGCACGTAGCCAATACATTCAACTGACAGTCTATTGGCAGTGGTGGGATTTGAACCCACGCCTCCTGAGAGACTGGAGCCTTAATCCAGCGCCTTTGACCACTCGGCCACACTACCGTTGGGAAATAGATTTTACCCAAACAAACCGGAGGGGGTTAGATGTAAATGACACTTTGGCGACAATTGGACAATCTTAACGAAGACACAGATGGAAGAACATTAGAAACTTCAAACACATATCCTGTGGGAGTATAGAGCTTTACTCGAGATCAAAGCCCACAAAAATATCAGCCAAGTTCAGGGCTTCAGCTCTTGGGTCAATTCTGTCACATTTTCAACTTCAAAAGCAAGTCACTTTCAGCAGGAGATGAGTTAATGTTTAGAAGGCAAGGACAAGAGGAACATAACAGATAACATGGGAGTTGATAAAGGATTCCTTTAGCAGAGGATGGTTTCGATCCATCGACCTCTGGGTTATGGGCCCAGCACGCTTCCGCTGCGCCACTCTGCTGTTTTACAATGAAACAGTTTCATATGAACACAGTCCATTGTTTCAATGGGTTGGCTTAGCAGTTAAATCAAGTGGACTCAGCGAAAAATACAGGCAAATGTGACTCAATGGGAAGGCGCCCTGTGTTACCTTGTTTGAAAACCAGACTGAAGGAATAGAAAATCACCTCCTGTATGGACATTGCACATGCTACGAAGCTCAGCTGGCTCTTGCAGTTTTCAACAACAACAGATCTTACAGTAGAAAGTACTACAAGTAGCCAACACATACAAGCAAATAGCAGTTGATTGGCAGTGGTGGGATTTGAACCCACGCCTCCTGAGAGACTGGAGCCTAAATCCAGCGCCTTAGACCACTCGGCCACACTACCATTAAATCTGATTTTACCCAAACAATTCTGAGTCGTCTGAATGAAAAGTCCACTTTGACGACAATTGGACAATCAAATCGAAGAAACACATGGAAGAACATTCGAAACTTCAAACACATACCCTCTGGGAGTATAGAGCTTGACTCAAGATCAAAAGACCACTAAACTATCAGCCAAGTTCAGGGCTTTAGCTCTTGGGTCAATTCTGTCATATTATCAACTTCAAAAGCCAAAGCAAGTCACTTTCAGCAGTAGGTGAGTTCATGTTCAGAAGGAAAGGGAGACATAGCAGTGTAAAAAGGATTACTTTAGCAGAGGATGGTTTCGATCCATCGACCTCTGGGTTATGGGCCCAGCACGCTTCCGCTGCGCCACTCTGCTCTTGTTTATTGAAATAATTTCATACGAACATAGTCTTTGGTTTTAATAGGTTTTATCAGCAGTTGAATCGACTGGACAAGGAGGAAGTTATTGGTAAATGTGAAGTTATGTGCCCCAATCTGAAGGTGCACATCTTAACTCTTACCTTGTTTGAAAACCAGACAGGAGAAAAAGAAAATTACCTCCTGTACACCTCATGTGATATCCCATATGCTACAAAGCTCAGGTGGCTGTTGCAGTTTTGAACAACAAGAGATCCTCTTATAGTAGATAAGCTGCACGTAGCCAATACATTCAACTGACAGTCTATTGGCAGTGGTGGGATTTGAACCCACGCCTCCTGAGAGACTGGAGCCTTAATCCAGCGCCTTTGACCACTCGGCCACACTACCGTTGGGAACTAGATTTTACCCAAACAAACCGGAGGGGGTTAGATGTAAATGACACTTTGGCGACAATTGGACAATCTTAACGAAGACACACATGGAAGATTATTAGAAACTTCAAACACATATCCTGTGGGAGTATAGAGCTTTACTCGAGATCAAAGACCACAAAAATGTCAGCCAAGTTCAGGGCTTCAGCTCTTGGGTCAATTCTGTCACATTTTCAACTTCAAAAGCAAGTCACTTTCAGCAGGAGATGAGTTAATGTTTAAAAGGCAAGGACAAGGGGAACATAACAGATAACATGGGAGTTGATAAAGGATTCCTTTAGCAGAGGATGGTTTCGATCCATCGACCTCTGGGTTATGGGCCCAGCACGCTTCCGCTGCGCCACTCTGCTCTTGTTTATTGAAATAATTTCATACGGACATAGTCTTTGGTTTTAATAGGTTTTATCAGCAGTTGAATCGACTGGACAAGGAGGAAGTTATTGGTAAATGTGAAGTTATGTGCCCCAATCTGAAGGTGCACATCTTAACTCTTACCTCGTTTGAAAACCAGACAGGAGAAAAAGAAAATTACCCCCTGTACACCCCATATGCTACAAAGCTCAGCTGGCTGTTGCAGTTTTCTACAACTAGTAGATAAGCTGCACGTAGCCAATACATTCAACTGACAGTCTATTGGCAGTGGTGGGATTTGAACCCACGCCTCCTGAGAGACTGGAGCCTTAATCCAGCGCCTTTGACCACTCGGCCACACTACCGTTGGGAACAAGATTTTACCCAAGTAAACCGGAGGGGGTTAGATGTAAATGACACTTTGGCGACAATTGGACAATCTTAACGAAGACACACATGGAAGAACATTAGAAACTTCAAACACATATCCTGTGGGAGTATAGAGCTTTACTCGAGATCAAAGACCACAAAAATGTCAGCCAAGTTCAGGGCTTCAGCTCTTGGGTCAATTCTGTCACATTTTCAACTTCAAAAGGAAGTCACTTTCAGCAGGAGATGAGTTAATGTTTAGAAGGCAAGGACAAGGGAAACATAACAGATAACATGGGAGTTGATAAAGGATTCCTTTAGCAGAAGATGGTTTCGATCCATCGACCTCTGGGTTATGGGCCCAGCACGCTTCCGCTGCGCCACTCTGCTCTTTCACAATGAAACAGTTTCATATGAACACAGTCCATTGTTTCAATGGGTTGGCTTAGCAGTTAAATCAAGTGGACTCAGCGAAAAATACAGGCAAATGTGACTCAATGGGAAGGCGCCCTGTGTTACCTTGTTTGAAAACCAGACTGAAGGAATAGAAAATCACCTCCTGTATGGACATTGCACATGCTACGAAGCTCAGCTGGCTCTTGCAGTTTTCAACAACAACAGATCTTACAGTAGAAAGTACTACAAGTAGCCAACACATACATGCAAATAGCAGTCGATTGGCAGTGGTGGGATTTGAACCCACGCCTCCTGAGAGACTGGAGCCTAAATCCATACTACCATTAATTGTGATTTTACCCAAACAATTCTGAGTCGTCTGAATGAAAAGTCCACTTTGACGACAATTGGACAATCAAATCGAAGAAACACATGGAAGAACATTCGAAACTTCAAACACATACCCTCTGGGAGTATAGAGCTTGACTCAAGATCAAAAGACCACTAAACTATCAGCCAAGTTCAGGGCTTTAGCTCTTGGGTCAATTCTGTCATATTATCAACTTCAAAAGCCAAAGCAAGTCACTTTCAGCAGTAGGTGAGTTCATGTTCAGAAGGAAAGGGAGACATAGCAGTGTAAAAAGGATTACTTTAGCAGAGGATGGTTTCGATCCATCGACCTCTGGGTTATGGGCCCAGCACGCTTCCGCTGCGCCACTCTGCTCTTGTTTATTGAAATAATTTCATACGAACATAGTCTTTGGTTTTAATAGGTTTTATCAGCAGTTGAATCGACTGGACAAGGAGGAAGTTATTGGTAAATGTGAAGTTATGTGCCCCAATCTGAAGGTGCACATCTTAACTCTTACCTTGTTTGAAAACCAGACAGGAGAAAAAGAAAATTACCTCCTGTACACCTCATGTGATATCCCATATGCTACAAAGCTCAGGTGGCTGTTGCAGTTTTGAACAACAAGAGATCCTCTTATAGTAGATAAGCTGCACGTAGCCAATACATTCAACTGACAGTCTATTGGCAGTGGTGGGATTTGAACCCACGCCTCCTGAGAGACTGGAGCCTTAATCCAGCGCCTTTGACCACTCGGCCACACTACCGTTGGGAACAAGATTTTACCCAAGTAAACCGGAGGGGGTTAGATGTAAATGACACTTTGGCGACAATTGGACAATCTTAACGAAGACACACATGGAAGAACATTAGAAACTTCAAACACATATCCTGTGGGAGTATAGAGCTTTACTCGAGATCAAAGACCACAAAAATGTCAGCCAAGTTCAGGGCTTCAGCTCTTGGGTCAATTCTGTCACATTTTCAACTTCAAAAGGAAGTCACTTTCAGCAGGAGATGAGTTAATGTTTAGAAGGCAAGGACAAGGGAAACATAACAGATAACATGGGAGTTGATAAAGGATTCCTTTAGCAGAAGATGGTTTCGATCCATCGACCTCTGGGTTATGGGCCCAGCACGCTTCCGCTGCGCCACTCTGCTCTTTCACAATGAAACAGTTTCATATGAACACAGTCCATTGTTTCAATGGGTTGGCTTAGCAGTTAAATCAAGTGGACTCAGCGAAAAATACAGGCAAATGTGACTCAATGGGAAGGCGCCCTGTGTTACCTTGTTTGAAAACCAGACTGAAGGAATAGAAAATCACCTCCTGTATGGACATTGCACATGCTACGAAGCTCAGCTGGCTCTTGCAGTTTTCAACAACAACAGATCTTACAGTAGAAAGTACTACAAGTAGCCAACACATACATGCAAATAGCAGTCGATTGGCAGTGGTGGGATTTGAACCCACGCCTCCTGAGAGACTGGAGCCTAAATCCATACTACCATTAATTGTGATTTTACCCAAACAATTCTGAGTCGTTTGAATGAAAAGTCCACTTTGACGACAATTGGACAATCAAATCGAAGAAACACATGGAAGAACATTCGAAACTTCAAACACATACCCTGTGGGAGTATAGAGCTTGACTCAAGATCAAAAGACCACTAAACTATCAGCCAAGTTCCGGGCTTTAGCTCTTGGGTCAATTCTGTCATATTATCAACTTCAAAAGCCAAAGCAAGTCACTTTCAGCAGTAGGTGAGTTCATGTTCAGAAGGAAAGGGAGACATAGCAGTATAAAAAGGATTCCTTTAGCAGAGGATGGTTTCGATCCATCGACCTCTGGGTTATGGGCCCAGCACGCTTCCGCTGCGCCACTCTGCTCTTGTTTATTGAAATAATTTCATACGGACATAGTCTTTGGTTTTAATAGGTTTTATCAGCAGTTGAATCGACTGGACAAGGAGGAAGTTATTGGTAAATGTGAAGTTATGTGCCCCAATCTGAAGGTGCACATCTTAACTCTTACCTCGTTTGAAAACCAGACAGGAGAAAAAGAAAATTACCTCCTGTACACCTCATGTGATATCCCATATGCTACAAAGCTCAGCTGGCTGTTGCAGTTTTGAACAACAAGAGATCCTCTTATAGTAGATAAGCTGCACGTAGCCAATACATTCAACTGACAGTCTATTGGCAGTGGTGGGATTTGAACCCACGCCTCCTGAGAGACTGGAGCCTTAATCCAGCGCCTTTGACCACTCGGCCACACTACCGTTGGGAAATAGATTTTACCCAAACAAACCGGAGGGGGTTAGATGTAAATGACACTTTGGCGACAATTGGACAATCTTAACGAAGACACAGATGGAAGAACATTAGAAACTTCAAACACATATCCTGTGGGAGTATAGAGCTTTACTCGAGATCAAAGCCCACAAAAATATCAGCCAAGTTCAGGGCTTCAGCTCTTGGGTCAATTCTGTCACATTTTCAACTTCAAAAGCAAGTCACTTTCAGCAGGAGATGAGTTAATGTTTAGAAGGCAAGGACAAGAGGAACATAACAGATAACATGGGAGTTGATAAAGGATTCCTTTAGCAGAGGATGGTTTCGATCCATCGACCTCTGGGTTATGGGCCCAGCACGCTTCCGCTGCGCCACTCTGCTGTTTTACAATGAAACAGTTTCATATGAACACAGTCCATTGTTTCAATGGGTTGGCTTAGCAGTTAAATCAAGTGGACTCAGCGAAAAATACAGGCAAATGTGACTCAATGGGAAGGCGCCCTGTGTTACCTTGTTTGAAAACCAGACTGAAGGAATAGAAAATCACCTCCTGTATGGACATTGCACATGCTACGAAGCTCAGCTGGCTCTTGCAGTTTTCAACAACAACAGATCTTACAGTAGAAAGTACTACAAGTAGCCAACACATACAAGCAAATAGCAGTTGATTGGCAGTGGTGGGATTTGAACCCACGCCTCCTGAGAGACTGGAGCCTAAATCCAGCGCCTTAGACCACTCGGCCACACTACCATTAAATCTGATTTTACCCAAACAATTCTGAGTCGTCTGAATGAAAAGTCCACTTTGACGACAATTGGACAATCAAATCGAAGAAACACATGGAAGAACATTCGAAACTTCAAACACATACCCTCTGGGAGTATAGAGCTTGACTCAAGATCAAAAGACCACTAAACTATCAGCCAAGTTCAGGGCTTTAGCTCTTGGGTCAATTCTGTCATATTATCAACTTCAAAAGCCAAAGCAAGTCACTTTCAGCAGTAGGTGAGTTCATGTTCAGAAGGAAAGGGAGACATAGCAGTGTAAAAAGGATTACTTTAGCAGAGGATGGTTTCGATCCATCGACCTCTGGGTTATGGGCCCAGCACGCTTCCGCTGCGCCACTCTGCTCTTGTTTATTGAAATAATTTCATACGAACATAGTCTTTGGTTTTAATAGGTTTTATCAGCAGTTGAATCGACTGGACAAGGAGGAAGTTATTGGTAAATGTGAAGTTATGTGCCCCAATCTGAAGGTGCACATCTTAACTCTTACCTTGTTTGAAAACCAGACAGGAGAAAAAGAAAATTACCTCCTGTACACCTCATGTGATATCCCATATGCTACAAAGCTCAGGTGGCTGTTGCAGTTTTGAACAACAAGAGATCCTCTTATAGTAGATAAGCTGCACGTAGCCAATACATTCAACTGACAGTCTATTGGCAGTGGTGGGATTTGAACCCACGCCTCCTGAGAGACTGGAGCCTTAATCCAGCGCCTTTGACCACTCGGCCACACTACCGTTGGGAACAAGATTTTACCCAAGTAAACCGGAGGGGGTTAGATGTAAATGACACTTTGGCGACAATTGGACAATCTTAACGAAGACACACATGGAAGAACATTAGAAACTTCAAACACATATCCTGTGGGAGTATAGAGCTTTACTCGAGATCAAAGACCACAAAAATGTCAGCCAAGTTCAGGGCTTCAGCTCTTGGGTCAATTCTGTCACATTTTCAACTTCAAAAGGAAGTCACTTTCAGCAGGAGATGAGTTAATGTTTAGAAGGCAAGGACAAGGGAAACATAACAGATAACATGGGAGTTGATAAAGGATTCCTTTAGCAGAAGATGGTTTCGATCCATCGACCTCTGGGTTATGGGCCCAGCACGCTTCCGCTGCGCCACTCTGCTCTTTCACAATGAAACAGTTTCATATGAACACAGTCCATTGTTTCAATGGGTTGGCTTAGCAGTTAAATCAAGTGGACTCAGCGAAAAATACAGGCAAATGTGACTCAATGGGAAGGCGCCCTGTGTTACCTTGTTTGAAAACCAGACTGAAGGAATAGAAAATCACCTCCTGTATGGACATTGCACATGCTACGAAGCTCAGCTGGCTCTTGCAGTTTTCAACAACAACAGATCTTACAGTAGAAAGTACTACAAGTAGCCAACACATACATGCAAATAGCAGTCGATTGGCAGTGGTGGGATTTGAACCCACGCCTCCTGAGAGACTGGAGCCTAAATCCATACTACCATTAATTGTGATTTTACCCAAACAATTCTGAGTCGTTTGAATGAAAAGTCCACTTTGACGACAATTGGACAATCAAATCGAAGAAACACATGGAAGAACATTCGAAACTTCAAACACATACCCTGTGGGAGTATAGAGCTTGACTCAAGATCAAAAGACCACTAAACTATCAGCCAAGTTCCGGGCTTTAGCTCTTGGGTCAATTCTGTCATATTATCAACTTCAAAAGCCAAAGCAAGTCACTTTCAGCAGTAGGTGAGTTCATGTTCAGAAGGAAAGGGAGACATAGCAGTATAAAAAGGATTCCTTTAGCAGAGGATGGTTTCGATCCATCGACCTCTGGGTTATGGGCCCAGCACGCTTCCGCTGCGCCACTCTGCTCTTGTTTATTGAAATAATTTCATACGGACATAGTCTTTGGTTTTAATAGGTTTTATCAGCAGTTGAATCGACTGGACAAGGAGGAAGTTATTGGTAAATGTGAAGTTATGTGCCCCAATCTGAAGGTGCACATCTTAACTCTTACCTCGTTTGAAAACCAGACAGGAGAAAAAGAAAATTACCTCCTGTACACCTCATGTGATATCCCATATGCTACAAAGCTCAGCTGGCTGTTGCAGTTTTGAACAACAAGAGATCCTCTTATAGTAGATAAGCTGCACGTAGCCAATACATTCAACTGACAGTCTATTGGCAGTGGTGGGATTTGAACCCACGCCTCCTGAGAGACTGGAGCCTTAATCCAGCGCCTTTGACCACTCGGCCACACTACCGTTGGGAAATAGATTTTACCCAAACAAACCGGAGGGGGTTAGATGTAAATGACACTTTGGCGACAATTGGACAATCTTAACGAAGACACAGATGGAAGAACATTAGAAACTTCAAACACATATCCTGTGGGAGTATAGAGCTTTACTCGAGATCAAAGCCCACAAAAATATCAGCCAAGTTCAGGGCTTCAGCTCTTGGGTCAATTCTGTCACATTTTCAACTTCAAAAGCAAGTCACTTTCAGCAGGAGATGAGTTAATGTTTAGAAGGCAAGGACAAGAGGAACATAACAGATAACATGGGAGTTGATAAAGGATTCCTTTAGCAGAGGATGGTTTCGATCCATCGACCTCTGGGTTATGGGCCCAGCACGCTTCCGCTGCGCCACTCTGCTGTTTTACAATGAAACAGTTTCATATGAACACAGTCCATTGTTTCAATGGGTTGGCTTAGCAGTTAAATCAAGTGGACTCAGCGAAAAATACAGGCAAATGTGACTCAATGGGAAGGCGCCCTGTGTTACCTTGTTTGAAAACCAGACTGAAGGAATAGAAAATCACCTCCTGTATGGACATTGCACATGCTACGAAGCTCAGCTGGCTCTTGCAGTTTTCAACAACAACAGATCTTACAGTAGAAAGTACTACAAGTAGCCAACACATACAAGCAAATAGCAGTTGATTGGCAGTGGTGGGATTTGAACCCACGCCTCCTGAGAGACTGGAGCCTAAATCCAGCGCCTTAGACCACTCGGCCACACTACCATTAAATCTGATTTTACCCAAACAATTCTGAGTCGTCTGAATGAAAAGTCCACTTTGACGACAATTGGACAATCAAATCGAAGAAACACATGGAAGAACATTCGAAACTTCAAACACATACCCTCTGGGAGTATAGAGCTTGACTCAAGATCAAAAGACCACTAAACTATCAGCCAAGTTCAGGGCTTTAGCTCTTGGGTCAATTCTGTCATATTATCAACTTCAAAAGCCAAAGCAAGTCACTTTCAGCAGTAGGTGAGTTCATGTTCAGAAGGAAAGGGAGACATAGCAGTGTAAAAAGGATTACTTTAGCAGAGGATGGTTTCGATCCATCGACCTCTGGGTTATGGGCCCAGCACGCTTCCGCTGCGCCACTCTGCTCTTGTTTATTGAAATAATTTCATACGAACATAGTCTTTGGTTTTAATAGGTTTTATCAGCAGTTGAATCGACTGGACAAGGAGGAAGTTATTGGTAAATGTGAAGTTATGTGCCCCAATCTGAAGGTGCACATCTTAACTCTTACCTTGTTTGAAAACCAGACAGGAGAAAAAGAAAATTACCTCCTGTACACCTCATGTGATATCCCATATGCTACAAAGCTCAGGTGGCTGTTGCAGTTTTGAACAACAAGAGATCCTCTTATAGTAGATAAGCTGCACGTAGCCAATACATTCAACTGACAGTCTATTGGCAGTGGTGGGATTTGAACCCACGCCTCCTGAGAGACTGGAGCCTTAATCCAGCGCCTTTGACCACTCGGCCACACTACCGTTGGGAACTAGATTTTACCCAAACAAACCGGAGGGGGTTAGATGTAAATGACACTTTGGCGACAATTGGACAATCTTAACGAAGACACACATGGAAGATTATTAGAAACTTCAAACACATATCCTGTGGGAGTATAGAGCTTTACTCGAGATCAAAGACCACAAAAATGTCAGCCAAGTTCAGGGCTTCAGCTCTTGGGTCAATTCTGTCACATTTTCAACTTCAAAAGCAAGTCACTTTCAGCAGGAGATGAGTTAATGTTTAAAAGGCAAGGACAAGGGGAACATAACAGATAACATGGGAGTTGATAAAGGATTCCTTTAGCAGAGGATGGTTTCGATCCATCGACCTCTGGGTTATGGGCCCAGCACGCTTCCGCTGCGCCACTCTGCTCTTGTTTATTGAAATAATTTCATACGGACATAGTCTTTGGTTTTAATAGGTTTTATCAGCAGTTGAATCGACTGGACAAGGAGGAAGTTATTGGTAAATGTGAAGTTATGTGCCCCAATCTGAAGGTGCACATCTTAACTCTTACCTCGTTTGAAAACCAGACAGGAGAAAAAGAAAATTACCCCCTGTACACCCCATATGCTACAAAGCTCAGCTGGCTGTTGCAGTTTTCTACAACTAGTAGATAAGCTGCACGTAGCCAATACATTCAACTGACAGTCTATTGGCAGTGGTGGGATTTGAACCCACGCCTCCTGAGAGACTGGAGCCTTAATCCAGCGCCTTTGACCACTCGGCCACACTACCGTTGGGAACAAGATTTTACCCAAGTAAACCGGAGGGGGTTAGATGTAAATGACACTTTGGCGACAATTGGACAATCTTAACGAAGACACACATGGAAGAACATTAGAAACTTCAAACACATATCCTGTGGGAGTATAGAGCTTTACTCGAGATCAAAGACCACAAAAATGTCAGCCAAGTTCAGGGCTTCAGCTCTTGGGTCAATTCTGTCACATTTTCAACTTCAAAAGGAAGTCACTTTCAGCAGGAGATGAGTTAATGTTTAGAAGGCAAGGACAAGGGAAACATAACAGATAACATGGGAGTTGATAAAGGATTCCTTTAGCAGAAGATGGTTTCGATCCATCGACCTCTGGGTTATGGGCCCAGCACGCTTCCGCTGCGCCACTCTGCTCTTTCACAATGAAACAGTTTCATATGAACACAGTCCATTGTTTCAATGGGTTGGCTTAGCAGTTAAATCAAGTGGACTCAGCGAAAAATACAGGCAAATGTGACTCAATGGGAAGGCGCCCTGTGTTACCTTGTTTGAAAACCAGACTGAAGGAATAGAAAATCACCTCCTGTATGGACATTGCACATGCTACGAAGCTCAGCTGGCTCTTGCAGTTTTCAACAACAACAGATCTTACAGTAGAAAGTACTACAAGTAGCCAACACATACATGCAAATAGCAGTCGATTGGCAGTGGTGGGATTTGAACCCACGCCTCCTGAGAGACTGGAGCCTAAATCCATACTACCATTAATTGTGATTTTACCCAAACAATTCTGAGTCGTTTGAATGAAAAGTCCACTTTGACGACAATTGGACAATCAAATCGAAGAAACACATGGAAGAACATTCGAAACTTCAAACACATACCCTGTGGGAGTATAGAGCTTGACTCAAGATCAAAAGACCACTAAACTATCAGCCAAGTTCCGGGCTTTAGCTCTTGGGTCAATTCTGTCATATTATCAACTTCAAAAGCCAAAGCAAGTCACTTTCAGCAGTAGGTGAGTTCATGTTCAGAAGGAAAGGGAGACATAGCAGTATAAAAAGGATTCCTTTAGCAGAGGATGGTTTCGATCCATCGACCTCTGGGTTATGGGCCCAGCACGCTTCCGCTGCGCCACTCTGCTCTTGTTTATTGAAATAATTTCATACGGACATAGTCTTTGGTTTTAATAGGTTTTATCAGCAGTTGAATCGACTGGACAAGGAGGAAGTTATTGGTAAATGTGAAGTTATGTGCCCCAATCTGAAGGTGCACATCTTAACTCTTACCTCGTTTGAAAACCAGACAGGAGAAAAAGAAAATTACCTCCTGTACACCTCATGTGATATCCCATATGCTACAAAGCTCAGCTGGCTGTTGCAGTTTTGAACAACAAGAGATCCTCTTATAGTAGATAAGCTGCACGTAGCCAATACATTCAACTGACAGTCTATTGGCAGTGGTGGGATTTGAACCCACGCCTCCTGAGAGACTGGAGCCTTAATCCAGCGCCTTTGACCACTCGGCCACACTAGCGTTGGGAAATAGATTTTACCCAAACAAACCGGAGGGGGTTAGATGTAAATGACACTTTGGCGACAATTGGACAATCTTAACGAAGACACAGATGGAAGAACATTAGAAACTTCAAACACATATCCTGTGGGAGTATAGAGCTTTACTCGAGATCAAAGCCCACAAAAATATCAGCCAAGTTCAGGGCTTCAGCTCTTGGGTCAATTCTGTCACATTTTCAACTTCAAAAGCAAGTCACTTTCAGCAGGAGATGAGTTAATGTTTAGAAGGCAAGGACAAGAGGAACAGAACAGATAACATGGGAGTTGATAAAGGATTCCTTTAGCAGAGGATGGTTTCGATCCATCGACCTCTGGGTTATGGGCCCAGCACGCTTCCGCTGCGCCACTCTGCTCTTGTTTATTGAAATAATTTCATACGGACATAGTCTTTGGTTTTAATAGGTTTTATCAGCAGTTGAATCGACTGGACAAGGAGGAAGTTATTGGTAAATGTGAAGTTATGTGCCCCAATCTGAAGGTGCACATCTTAACTCTTACCTCGTTTGAAAACCAGACAGGAGAAAAAGAAAATTACCCCCTGTACACCCCATATGCTACAAAGCTCAGCTGGCTGTTGCAGTTTTCTACAACTAGTAGATAAGCTGCACGTAGCCAATACATTCAACTGACAGTCTATTGGCAGTGGTGGGATTTGAACCCACGCCTCCTGAGAGACTGGAGCCTTAATCCAGCGCCTTTGACCACTCGGCCACACTACCGTTGGGAACAAGATTTTACCCAAGTAAACCGGAGGGGGTTAGATGTAAATGACACTTTGGCGACAATTGGACAATCTTAACGAAGACACACATGGAAGAACATTAGAAACTTCAAACACATATCCTGTGGGAGTATAGAGCTTTACTCGAGATCAAAGACCACAAAAATGTCAGCCAAGTTCAGGGCTTCAGCTCTTGGGTCAATTCTGTCACATTTTCAACTTCAAAAGGAAGTCACTTTCAGCAGGAGATGAGTTAATGTTTAGAAGGCAAGGACAAGGGAAACATAACAGATAACATGGGAGTTGATAAAGGATTCCTTTAGCAGAAGATGGTTTCGATCCATCGACCTCTGGGTTATGGGCCCAGCACGCTTCCGCTGCGCCACTCTGCTCTTTCACAATGAAACAGTTTCATATGAACACAGTCCATTGTTTCAATGGGTTGGCTTAGCAGTTAAATCAAGTGGACTCAGCGAAAAATACAGGCAAATGTGACTCAATGGGAAGGCGCCCTGTGTTACCTTGTTTGAAAACCAGACTGAAGGAATAGAAAATCACCTCCTGTATGGACATTGCACATGCTACGAAGCTCAGCTGGCTCTTGCAGTTTTCAACAACAACAGATCTTACAGTAGAAAGTACTACAAGTAGCCAACACATACATGCAAATAGCAGTCGATTGGCAGTGGTGGGATTTGAACCCACGCCTCCTGAGAGACTGGAGCCTAAATCCATACTACCATTAATTGTGATTTTACCCAAACAATTCTGAGTCGTTTGAATGAAAAGTCCACTTTGACGACAATTGGACAATCAAATCGAAGAAACACATGGAAGAACATTCGAAACTTCAAACACATACCCTGTGGGAGTATAGAGCTTGACTCAAGATCAAAAGACCACTAAACTATCAGCCAAGTTCCGGGCTTTAGCTCTTGGGTCAATTCTGTCATATTATCAACTTCAAAAGCCAAAGCAAGTCACTTTCAGCAGTAGGTGAGTTCATGTTCAGAAGGAAAGGGAGACATAGCAGTATAAAAAGGATTCCTTTAGCAGAGGATGGTTTCGATCCATCGACCTCTGGGTTATGGGCCCAGCACGCTTCCGCTGCGCCACTCTGCTCTTGTTTATTGAAATAATTTCATACGGACATAGTCTTTGGTTTTAATAGGTTTTATCAGCAGTTGAATCGACTGGACAAGGAGGAAGTTATTGGTAAATGTGAAGTTATGTGCCCCAATCTGAAGGTGCACATCTTAACTCTTACCTCGTTTGAAAACCAGACAGGAGAAAACGAAAATTACCTCCTGTACACCTCATGTGATATCCCATATGCTACAAAGCTCAGCTGGCTGTTGCAGTTTTGAACAACAAGAGATCCTCTTATAGTAGATAAGCTGCACGTAGCCAATACATTCAACTGACAGTCTATTGGCAGTGGTGGGATTTGAACCCACGCCTCCTGAGAGACTGGAGCCTTAATCCAGCGCCTTTGACCACTCGGCCACACTAGCGTTGGGAAATAGATTTTACCCAAACAAACCGGAGGGGGTTAGATGTAAATGACACTTTGGCGACAATTGGACAATCTTAACGAAGACACAGATGGAAGAACATTAGAAACTTCAAACACATATCCTGTGGGAGTATAGAGCTTTACTCGAGATCAAAGCCCACAAAAATATCAGCCAAGTTCAGGGCTTCAGCTCTTGGGTCAATTCTGTCACATTTTCAACTTCAAAAGCAAGTCACTTTCAGCAGGAGATGAGTTAATGTTTAGAAGGCAAGGACAAGAGGAACATAACAGATAACATGGGAGTTGATAAAGGATTCCTTTAGCAGAGGATGGTTTCGATCCATCGACCTCTGGGTTATGGGCCCAGCACGCTTCCGCTGCGCCACTCTGCTGTTTTACAATGAAACAGTTTCATATGAACACAGTCCATTGTTTCAATGGGTTGGCTTAGCAGTTAAATCAAGTGGACTCAGCGAAAAATACAGGCAAATGTGACTCAATGGGAAGGCGCCCTGTGTTACCTTGTTTGAAAACCAGACTGAAGGAATAGAAAATCACCTCCTGTATGGACATTGCACATGCTACGAAGCTCAGCTGGCTCTTGCAGTTTTCAACAACAACAGATCTTACAGTAGAAAGTACTACAAGTAGCCAACACATACAAGCAAATAGCAGTTGATTGGCAGTGGTGGGATTTGAACCCACGCCTCCTGAGAGACTGGAGCCTAAATCCAGCGCCTTAGACCACTCGGCCACACTACCATTAAATCTGATTTTACCCAAACAATTCTGAGTCGTCTGAATGAAAAGTCCACTTTGACGACAATTGGACAATCAAATCGAAGAAACACATGGAAGAACATTCGAAACTTCAAACACATACCCTCTGGGAGTATAGAGCTTGACTCAAGATCAAAAGACCACTAAACTATCAGCCAAGTTCAGGGCTTTAGCTCTTGGGTCAATTCTGTCATATTATCAACTTCAAAAGCCAAAGCAAGTCACTTTCAGCAGTAGGTGAGTTCATGTTCAGAAGGAAAGGGAGACATAGCAGTGTAAAAAGGATTACTTTAGCAGAGGATGGTTTCGATCCATCGACCTCTGGGTTATGGGCCCAGCACGCTTCCGCTGCGCCACTCTGCTCTTGTTTATTGAAATAATTTCATACGAACATAGTCTTTGGTTTTAATAGGTTTTATCAGCAGTTGAATCGACTGGACAAGGAGGAAGTTATTGGTAAATGTGAAGTTATGTGCCCCAATCTGAAGGTGCACATCTTAACTCTTACCTTGTTTGAAAACCAGACAGGAGAAAAAGAAAATTACCTCCTGTACACCTCATGTGATATCCCATATGCTACAAAGCTCAGGTGGCTGTTGCAGTTTTGAACAACAAGAGATCCTCTTATAGTAGATAAGCTGCACGTAGCCAATACATTCAACTGACAGTCTATTGGCAGTGGTGGGATTTGAACCCACGCCTCCTGAGAGACTGGAGCCTTAATCCAGCGCCTTTGACCACTCGGCCACACTACCGTTGGGAACTAGATTTTACCCAAACAAACCGGAGGGGGTTAGATGTAAATGACACTTTGGCGACAATTGGACAATCTTAACGAAGACACACATGGAAGATTATTAGAAACTTCAAACACATATCCTGTGGGAGTATAGAGCTTTACTCGAGATCAAAGACCACAAAAATGTCAGCCAAGTTCAGGGCTTCAGCTCTTGGGTCAATTCTGTCACATTTTCAACTTCAAAAGCAAGTCACTTTCAGCAGGAGATGAGTTAATGTTTAAAAGGCAAGGACAAGGGGAACATAACAGATAACATGGGAGTTGATAAAGGATTCCTTTAGCAGAGGATGGTTTCGATCCATCGACCTCTGGGTTATGGGCCCAGCACGCTTCCGCTGCGCCACTCTGCTCTTGTTTATTGAAATAATTTCATACGGACATAGTCTTTGGTTTTAATAGGTTTTATCAGCAGTTGAATCGACTGGACAAGGAGGAAGTTATTGGTAAATGTGAAGTTATGTGCCCCAATCTGAAGGTGCACATCTTAACTCTTACCTCGTTTGAAAACCAGACAGGAGAAAAAGAAAATTACCCCCTGTACACCCCATATGCTACAAAGCTCAGCTGGCTGTTGCAGTTTTCTACAACTAGTAGATAAGCTGCACGTAGCCAATACATTCAACTGACAGTCTATTGGCAGTGGTGGGATTTGAACCCACGCCTCCTGAGAGACTGGAGCCTTAATCCAGCGCCTTTGACCACTCGGCCACACTACCGTTGGGAACAAGATTTTACCCAAGTAAACCGGAGGGGGTTAGATGTAAATGACACTTTGGCGACAATTGGACAATCTTAACGAAGACACACATGGAAGAACATTAGAAACTTCAAACACATATCCTGTGGGAGTATAGAGCTTTACTCGAGATCAAAGACCACAAAAATGTCAGCCAAGTTCAGGGCTTCAGCTCTTGGGTCAATTCTGTCACATTTTCAACTTCAAAAGGAAGTCACTTTCAGCAGGAGATGAGTTAATGTTTAGAAGGCAAGGACAAGGGAAACATAACAGATAACATGGGAGTTGATAAAGGATTCCTTTAGCAGAAGATGGTTTCGATCCATCGACCTCTGGGTTATGGGCCCAGCACGCTTCCGCTGCGCCACTCTGCTCTTTCACAATGAAACAGTTTCATATGAACACAGTCCATTGTTTCAATGGGTTGGCTTAGCAGTTAAATCAAGTGGACTCAGCGAAAAATACAGGCAAATGTGACTCAATGGGAAGGCGCCCTGTGTTACCTTGTTTGAAAACCAGACTGAAGGAATAGAAAATCACCTCCTGTATGGACATTGCACATGCTACGAAGCTCAGCTGGCTCTTGCAGTTTTCAACAACAACAGATCTTACAGTAGAAAGTACTACAAGTAGCCAACACATACATGCAAATAGCAGTCGATTGGCAGTGGTGGGATTTGAACCCACGCCTCCTGAGAGACTGGAGCCTAAATCCATACTACCATTAATTGTGATTTTACCCAAACAATTCTGAGTCGTTTTAATGAAAAGTCCACTTTGACGACAATTGGACAATCAAATCGAAGAAACACATGGAAGAACATTCGAAACTTCAAACACATACCCTGTGGGAGTATAGAGCTTGACTCAAGATCAAAAGACCACTAAACTATCAGCCAAGTTCCGGGCTTTAGCTCTTGGGTCAATTCTGTCATATTATCAACTTCAAAAGCCAAAGCAAGTCACTTTCAGCAGTAGGTGAGTTCATGTTCAGAAGGAAAGGGAGACATAGCAGTATAAAAAGGATTCCTTTAGCAGAGGATGGTTTCGATCCATCGACCTCTGGGTTATGGGCCCAGCACGCTTCCGCTGCGCCACTCTGCTCTTGTTTATTGAAATAATTTCATACGGACATAGTCTTTGGTTTTAATAGGTTTTATCAGCAGTTGAATCGACTGGACAAGGAGGAAGTTATTGGTAAATGTGAAGTTATGTGCCCCAATCTGAAGGTGCACATCTTAACTCTTACCTCGTTTGAAAACCAGACAGGAGAAAAAGAAAATTACCTCCTGTACACCTCATGTGATATCCCATATGCTACAAAGCTCAGCTGGCTGTTGCAGTTTTGAACAACAAGAGATCCTCTTATAGTAGATAAGCTGCACGTAGCCAATACATTCAACTGACAGTCTATTGGCAGTGGTGGGATTTGAACCCACGCCTCCTGAGAGACTGGAGCCTTAATCCAGCGCCTTTGACCACTCGGCCACACTAGCGTTGGGAAATAGATTTTACCCAAACAAACCGGAGGGGGTTAGATGTAAATGACACTTTGGCGACAATTGGACAATCTTAACGAAGACACAGATGGAAGAACATTAGAAACTTCAAACACATATCCTGTGGGAGTATAGAGCTTTACTCGAGATCAAAGCCCACAAAAATATCAGCCAAGTTCAGGGCTTCAGCTCTTGGGTCAATTCTGTCACATTTTCAACTTCAAAAGCAAGTCACTTTCAGCAGGAGATGAGTTAATGTTTAGAAGGCAAGGACAAGAGGAACATAACAGATAACATGGGAGTTGATAAAGGATTCCTTTAGCAGAGGATGGTTTCGATCCATCGACCTCTGGGTTATGGGCCCAGCACGCTTCCGCTGCGCCACTCTGCTGTTTTACAATGAAACAGTTTCATATGAACACAGTCCATTGTTTCAATGGGTTGGCTTAGCAGTTAAATCAAGTGGACTCAGCGAAAAATACAGGCAAATGTGACTCAATGGGAAGGCGCCCTGTGTTACCTTGTTTGAAAACCAGACTGAAGGAATAGAAAATAACCTCCTGTATGGACATTGCACATGCTACGAAGCTCAGCTGGCTCTTGCAGTTTTCAACAACAACAGATCTTACAGTAGAAAGTACTACAAGTAGCCAACACATACAAGCAAATAGCAGTTGATTGGCAGTGGTGGGATTTGAACCCACGCCTCCTGAGAGACTGGAGCCTAAATCCAGCGCCTTAGACCACTCGGCCACACTACCATTAAATCTGATTTTACCCAAACAATTCTGAGTCGTCTGAATGAAAAGTCCACTTTGACGACAATTGGACAATCAAATCGAAGAAACACATGGAAGAACATTCGAAACTTCAAACACATACCCTCTGGGAGTATAGAGCTTGACTCAAGATCAAAAGACCACTAAACTATCAGCCAAGTTCAGGGCTTTAGCTCTTGGGTCAATTCTGTCATATTATCAACTTCAAAAGCCAAAGCAAGTCACTTTCAGCAGTAGGTGAGTTCATGTTCAGAAGGAAAGGGAGACATAGCAGTGTAAAAAGGATTACTTTAGCAGAGGATGGTTTCGATCCATCGACCTCTGGGTTATGGGCCCAGCACGCTTCCGCTGCGCCACTCTGCTCTTGTTTATTGAAATAATTTCATACGAACATAGTCTTTGGTTTTAATAGGTTTTATCAGCAGTTGAATCGACTGGACAAGGAGGAAGTTATTGGTAAATGTGAAGTTATGTGCCCCAATCTGAAGGTGCACATCTTAACTCTTACCTTGTTTGAAAACCAGACAGGAGAAAAAGAAAATTACCTCCTGTACACCTCATGTGATATCCCATATGCTACAAAGCTCAGGTGGCTGTTGCAGTTTTGAACAACAAGAGATCCTCTTATAGTAGATAAGCTGCACGTAGCCAATACATTCAACTGACAGTCTATTGGCAGTGGTGGGATTTGAACCCACGCCTCCTGAGAGACTGGAGCCTTAATCCAGCGCCTTTGACCACTCGGCCACACTACCGTTGGGAACAAGATTTTACCCAAGTAAACCGGAGGGGGTTAGATGTAAATGACACTTTGGCGACAATTGGACAATCTTAACGAAGACACACATGGAAGAACATTAGAAACTTCAAACACATATCCTGTGGGAGTATAGAGCTTTACTCGAGATCAAAGACCACAAAAATGTCAGCCAAGTTCAGGGCTTCAGCTCTTGGGTCAATTCTGTCACATTTTCAACTTCAAAAGGAAGTCACTTTCAGCAGGAGATGAGTTAATGTTTAGAAGGCAAGGACAAGGGAAACATAACAGATAACATGGGAGTTGATAAAGGATTCCTTTAGCAGAAGATGGTTTCGATCCATCGACCTCTGGGTTATGGGCCCAGCACGCTTCCGCTGCGCCACTCTGCTCTTTCACAATGAAACAGTTTCATATGAACACAGTCCATTGTTTCAATGGGTTGGCTTAGCAGTTAAATCAAGTGGACTCAGCGAAAAATACAGGCAAATGTGACTCAATGGGAAGGCGCCCTGTGTTACCTTGTTTGAAAACCAGACTGAAGGAATAGAAAATCACCTCCTGTATGGACATTGCACATGCTACGAAGCTCAGCTGGCTCTTGCAGTTTTCAACAACAACAGATCTTACAGTAGAAAGTACTACAAGTAGCCAACACATACATGCAAATAGCAGTCGATTGGCAGTGGTGGGATTTGAACCCACGCCTCCTGAGAGACTGGAGCCTAAATCCATACTACCATTAATTGTGATTTTACCCAAACAATTCTGAGTCGTTTGAATGAAAAGTCCACTTTGACGACAATTGGACAATCAAATCGAAGAAACACATGGAAGAACATTCGAAACTTCAAACACATACCCTGTGGGAGTATAGAGCTTGACTCAAGATCAAAAGACCACTAAACTATCAGCCAAGTTCCGGGCTTTAGCTCTTGGGTCAATTCTGTCATATTATCAACTTCAAAAGCCAAAGCAAGTCACTTTCAGCAGTAGGTGAGTTCATGTTCAGAAGGAAAGGGAGACATAGCAGTATAAAAAGGATTCCTTTAGCAGAGGATGGTTTCGATCCATCGACCTCTGGGTTATGGGCCCAGCACGCTTCCGCTGCGCCACTCTGCTCTTGTTTATTGAAATAATTTCATACGGACATAGTCTTTGGTTTTAATAGGTTTTATCAGCAGTTGAATCGACTGGACAAGGAGGAAGTTATTGGTAAATGTGAAGTTATGTGCCCCAATCTGAAGGTGCACATCTTAACTCTTACCTCGTTTGAAAACCAGACAGGAGAAAAAGAAAATTACCTCCTGTACACCTCATGTGATATCCCATATGCTACAAAGCTCAGCTGGCTGTTGCAGTTTTGAACAACAAGAGATCCTCTTATAGTAGATAAGCTGCACGTAGCCAATACATTCAACTGACAGTCTATTGGCAGTGGTGGGATTTGAACCCACGCCTCCTGAGAGACTGGAGCCTTAATCCAGCGCCTTTGACCACTCGGCCACACTACCGTTGGGAAATAGATTTTACCCAAACAAACCGGAGGGGGTTAGATGTAAATGACACTTTGGCGACAATTGGACAATCTTAACGAAGACACAGATGGAAGAACATTAGAAACTTCAAACACATATCCTGTGGGAGTATAGAGCTTTACTCGAGATCAAAGCCCACAAAAATATCAGCCAAGTTCAGGGCTTCAGCTCTTGGGTCAATTCTGTCACATTTTCAACTTCAAAAGCAAGTCACTTTCAGCAGGAGATGAGTTAATGTTTAGAAGGCAAGGACAAGAGGAACATAACAGATAACATGGGAGTTGATAAAGGATTCCTTTAGCAGAGGATGGTTTCGATCCATCGACCTCTGGGTTATGGGCCCAGCACGCTTCCGCTGCGCCACTCTGCTGTTTTACAATGAAACAGTTTCATATGAACACAGTCCATTGTTTCAATGGGTTGGCTTAGCAGTTAAATCAAGTGGACTCAGCGAAAAATACAGGCAAATGTGACTCAATGGGAAGGCGCCCTGTGTTACCTTGTTTGAAAACCAGACTGAAGGAATAGAAAATCACCTCCTGTATGGACATTGCACATGCTACGAAGCTCAGCTGGCTCTTGCAGTTTTCAACAACAACAGATCTTACAGTAGAAAGTACTACAAGTAGCCAACACATACAAGCAAATAGCAGTTGATTGGCAGTGGTGGGATTTGAACCCACGCCTCCTGAGAGACTGGAGCCTAAATCCAGCGCCTTAGACCACTCGGCCACACTACCATTAAATCTGATTTTACCCAAACAATTCTGAGTCGTCTGAATGAAAAGTCCACTTTGACGACAATTGGACAATCAAATCGAAGAAACACATGGAAGAACATTCGAAACTTCAAACACATACCCTCTGGGAGTATAGAGCTTGACTCAAGATCAAAAGACCACTAAACTATCAGCCAAGTTCAGGGCTTTAGCTCTTGGGTCAATTCTGTCATATTATCAACTTCAAAAGCCAAAGCAAGTCACTTTCAGCAGTAGGTGAGTTCATGTTCAGAAGGAAAGGGAGACATAGCAGTGTAAAAAGGATTACTTTAGCAGAGGATGGTTTCGATCCATCGACCTCTGGGTTATGGGCCCAGCACGCTTCCGCTGCGCCACTCTGCTCTTGTTTATTGAAATAATTTCATACGAACATAGTCTTTGGTTTTAATAGGTTTTATCAGCAGTTGAATCGACTGGACAAGGAGGAAGTTATTGGTAAATGTGAAGTTATGTGCCCCAATCTGAAGGTGCACATCTTAACTCTTACCTTGTTTGAAAACCAGACAGGAGAAAAAGAAAATTACCTCCTGTACACCTCATGTGATATCCCATATGCTACAAAGCTCAGGTGGCTGTTGCAGTTTTGAACAACAAGAGATCCTCTTATAGTAGATAAGCTGCACGTAGCCAATACATTCAACTGACAGTCTATTGGCAGTGGTGGGATTTGAACCCACGCCTCCTGAGAGACTGGAGCCTTAATCCAGCGCCTTTGACCACTCGGCCACACTACCGTTGGGAACTAGATTTTACCCAAACAAACCGGAGGGGGTTAGATGTAAATGACACTTTGGCGACAATTGGACAATCTTAACGAAGACACACATGGAAGATTATTAGAAACTTCAAACACATATCCTGTGGGAGTATAGAGCTTTACTCGAGATCAAAGACCACAAAAATGTCAGCCAAGTTCAGGGCTTCAGCTCTTGGGTCAATTCTGTCACATTTTCAACTTCAAAAGCAAGTCACTTTCAGCAGGAGATGAGTTAATGTTTAAAAGGCAAGGACAAGGGGAACATAACAGATAACATGGGAGTTGATAAAGGATTCCTTTAGCAGAGGATGGTTTCGATCCATCGACCTCTGGGTTATGGGCCCAGCACGCTTCCGCTGCGCCACTCTGCTCTTGTTTATTGAAATAATTTCATACGGACATAGTCTTTGGTTTTAATAGGTTTTATCAGCAGTTGAATCGACTGGACAAGGAGGAAGTTATTGGTAAATGTGAAGTTATGTGCCCCAATCTGAAGGTGCACATCTTAACTCTTACCTCGTTTGAAAACCAGACAGGAGAAAATGAAAATTACCCCCTGTACACCCCATATGCTACAAAGCTCAGCTGGCTGTTGCAGTTTTCTACAACTAGTAGATAAGCTGCACGTAGCCAATACATTCAACTGACAGTCTATTGGCAGTGGTGGGATTTGAACCCACGCCTCCTGAGAGACTGGAGCCTTAATCCAGCGCCTTTGACCACTCGGCCACACTACCGTTGGGAACAAGATTTTACCCAAGTAAACCGGAGGGGGTTAGATGTAAATGACACTTTGGCGACAATTGGACAATCTTAACGAAGACACACATGGAAGAACATTAGAAACTTCAAACACATATCCTGTGGGAGTATAGAGCTTTACTCGAGATCAAAGACCACAAAAATGTCAGCCAAGTTCAGGGCTTCAGCTCTTGGGTCAATTCTGTCACATTTTCAACTTCAAAAGGAAGTCACTTTCAGCAGGAGATGAGTTAATGTTTAGAAGGCAAGGACAAGGGAAACATAACAGATAACATGGGAGTTGATAAAGGATTCCTTTAGCAGAAGATGGTTTCGATCCATCGACCTCTGGGTTATGGGCCCAGCACGCTTCCGCTGCGCCACTCTGCTCTTTCACAATGAAACAGTTTCATATGAACACAGTCCATTGTTTCAATGGGTTGGCTTAGCAGTTAAATCAAGTGGACTCAGCGAAAAATACAGGCAAATGTGACTCAATGGGAAGGCGCCCTGTGTTACCTTGTTTGAAAACCAGACTGAAGGAATAGAAAATCACCTCCTGTATGGACATTGCACATGCTACGAAGCTCAGCTGGCTCTTGCAGTTTTCAACAACAACAGATCTTACAGTAGAAAGTACTACAAGTAGCCAACACATACATGCAAATAGCAGTCGATTGGCAGTGGTGGGATTTGAACCCACGCCTCCTGAGAGACTGGAGCCTAAATCCATACTACCATTAATTGTGATTTTACCCAAACAATTCTGAGTCGTTTGAATGAAAAGTCCACTTTGACGACAATTGGACAATCAAATCGAAGAAACACATGGAAGAACATTCGAAACTTCAAACACATACCCTGTGGGAGTATAGAGCTTGACTCAAGATCAAAAGACCACTAAACTATCAGCCAAGTTCCGGGCTTTAGCTCTTGGGTCAATTCTGTCATATTATCAACTTCAAAAGCCAAAGCAAGTCACTTTCAGCAGTAGGTGAGTTCATGTTCAGAAGGAAAGGGAGACATAGCAGTATAAAAAGGATTCCTTTAGCAGAGGATGGTTTCGATCCATCGACCTCTGGGTTATGGGCCCAGCACGCTTCCGCTGCGCCACTCTGCTCTTGTTTATTGAAATAATTTCATACGGACATAGTCTTTGGTTTTAATAGGTTTTATCAGCAGTTGAATCGACTGGACAAGGAGGAAGTTATTGGTAAATGTGAAGTTATGTGCCCCAATCTGAAGGTGCACATCTTAACTCTTACCTCGTTTGAAAACCAGACAGGAGAAAAAGAAAATTACCTCCTGTACACCTCATGTGATATCCCATATGCTACAAAGCTCAGCTGGCTGTTGCAGTTTTGAACAACAAGAGATCCTCTTATAGTAGATAAGCTGCACGTAGCCAATACATTCAACTGACAGTCTATTGGCAGTGGTGGGATTTGAACCCACGCCTCCTGAGAGACTGGAGCCTTAATCCAGCGCCTTTGACCACTCGGCCACACTAGCGTTGGGAAATAGATTTTACCCAAACAAACCGGAGGGGGTTAGATGTAAATGACACTTTGGCGACAATTGGACAATCTTAACGAAGACACAGATGGAAGAACATTAGAAACTTCAAACACATATCCTGTGGGAGTATAGAGCTTTACTCGAGATCAAAGCCCACAAAAATATCAGCCAAGTTCAGGGCTTCAGCTCTTGGGTCAATTCTGTCACATTTTCAACTTCAAAAGCAAGTCACTTTCAGCAGGAGATGAGTTAATGTTTAGAAGGCAAGGACAAGAGGAACATAACAGATAACATGGGAGTTGATAAAGGATTCCTTTAGCAGAGGATGGTTTCGATCCATCGACCTCTGGGTTATGGGCCCAGCACGCTTCCGCTGCGCCACTCTGCTCTTGTTTATTGAAATAATTTCATACGGACATAGTCTTTGGTTTTAATAGGTTTTATCAGCAGTTGAATCGACTGGACAAGGAGGAAGTTATTGGTAAATGTGAAGTTATGTGCCCCAATCTGAAGGTGCACATCTTAACTCTTACCTCGTTTGAAAACCAGACAGGAGAAAAAGAAAATTACCCCCTGTACACCCCATATGCTACAAAGCTCAGCTGGCTGTTGCAGTTTTCTACAACTAGTAGATAAGCTGCACGTAGCCAATACATTCAACTGACAGTCTATTGGCAGTGGTGGGATTTGAACCCACGCCTCCTGAGAGACTGGAGCCTTAATCCAGCGCCTTTGACCACTCGGCCACACTACCGTTGGGAACAAGATTTTACCCAAGTAAACCGGAGGGGGTTAGATGTAAATGACACTTTGGCGACAATTGGACAATCTTAACGAAGACACACATGGAAGAACATTAGAAACTTCAAACACATATCCTGTGGGAGTATAGAGCTTTACTCGAGATCAAAGACCACAAAAATGTCAGCCAAGTTCAGGGCTTCAGCTCTTGGGTCAATTCTGTCACATTTTCAACTTCAAAAGGAAGTCACTTTCAGCAGGAGATGAGTTAATGTTTAGAAGGCAAGGACAAGGGAAACATAACAGATAACATGGGAGTTGATAAAGGATTCCTTTAGCAGAAGATGGTTTCGATCCATCGACCTCTGGGTTATGGGCCCAGCACGCTTCCGCTGCGCCACTCTGCTCTTTCACAATGAAACAGTTTCATATGAACACAGTCCATTGTTTCAATGGGTTGGCTTAGCAGTTAAATCAAGTGGACTCAGCGAAAAATACAGGCAAATGTGACTCAATGGGAAGGCGCCCTGTGTTACCTTGTTTGAAAACCAGACTGAAGGAATAGAAAATCACCTCCTGTATGGACATTGCACATGCTACGAAGCTCAGCTGGCTCTTGCAGTTTTCAACAACAACAGATCTTACAGTAGAAAGTACTACAAGTAGCCAACACATACATGCAAATAGCAGTCGATTGGCAGTGGTGGGATTTGAACCCACGCCTCCTGAGAGACTGGAGCCTAAATCCATACTACCATTAATTGTGATTTTACCCAAACAATTCTGAGTCGTTTGAATGAAAAGTCCACTTTGACGACAATTGGACAATCAAATCGAAGAAACACATGGAAGAACATTCGAAACTTCAAACACATACCCTGTGGGAGTATAGAGCTTGACTCAAGATCAAAAGACCACTAAACTATCAGCCAAGTTCCGGGCTTTAGCTCTTGGGTCAATTCTGTCATATTATCAACTTCAAAAGCCAAAGCAAGTCACTTTCAGCAGTAGGTGAGTTCATGTTCAGAAGGAAAGGGAGACATAGCAGTATAAAAAGGATTCCTTTAGCAGAGGATGGTTTCGATCCATCGACCTCTGGGTTATGGGCCCAGCACGCTTCCGCTGCGCCACTCTGCTCTTGTTTATTGAAATAATTTCATACGGACATAGTCTTTGGTTTTAATAGGTTTTATCAGCAGTTGAATCGACTGGACAAGGAGGAAGTTATTGGTAAATGTGAAGTTATGTGCCCCAATCTGAAGGTGCACATCTTAACTCTTACCTCGTTTGAAAACCAGACAGGAGAAAAAGAAAATTACCTCCTGTACACCTCATGTGATATCCCATATGCTACAAAGCTCAGCTGGCTGTTGCAGTTTTGAACAACAAGAGATCCTCTTATAGTAGATAAGCTGCACGTAGCCAATACATTCAACTGACAGTCTATTGGCAGTGGTGGGATTTGAACCCACGCCTCCTGAGAGACTGGAGCCTTAATCCAGCGCCTTTGACCACTCGGCCACACTAGCGTTGGGAAATAGATTTTACCCAAACAAACCGGAGGGGGTTAGATGTAAATGACACTTTGGCGACAATTGGACAATCTTAACGAAGACACAGATGGAAGAACATTAGAAACTTCAAACACATATCCTGTGGGAGTATAGAGCTTTACTCGAGATCAAAGCCCACAAAAATATCAGCCAAGTTCAGGGCTTCAGCTCTTGGGTCAATTCTGTCACATTTTCAACTTCAAAAGCAAGTCACTTTCAGCAGGAGATGAGTTAATGTTTAGAAGGCAAGGACAAGAGGAACATAACAGATAACATGGGAGTTGATAAAGGATTCCTTTAGCAGAGGATGGTTTCGATCCATCGACCTCTGGGTTATGGGCCCAGCACGCTTCCGCTGCGCCACTCTGCTCTTGTTTATTGAAATAATTTCATACGGACATAGTCTTTGGTTTTAATAGGTTTTATCAGCAGTTGAATCGACTGGACAAGGAGGAAGTTATTGGTAAATGTGAAGTTATGTGCCCCAATCTGAAGGTGCACATCTTAACTCTTACCTCGTTTGAAAACCAGACAGGAGAAAAAGAAAATTACCCCCTGTACACCCCATATGCTACAAAGCTCAGCTGGCTGTTGCAGTTTTCTACAACTAGTAGATAAGCTGCACGTAGCCAATACATTCAACTGACAGTCTATTGGCAGTGGTGGGATTTGAACCCACGCCTCCTGAGAGACTGGAGCCTTAATCCAGCGCCTTTGACCACTCGGCCACACTACCGTTGGGAACAAGATTTTACCCAAGTAAACCGGAGGGGGTTAGATGTAAATGACACTTTGGCGACAATTGGACAATCTTAACGAAGACACACATGGAAGAACATTAGAAACTTCAAACACATATCCTGTGGGAGTATAGAGCTTTACTCGAGATCAAAGACCACAAAAATGTCAGCCAAGTTCAGGGCTTCAGCTCTTGGGTCAATTCTGTCACATTTTCAACTTCAAAAGGAAGTCACTTTCAGCAGGAGATGAGTTAATGTTTAGAAGGCAAGGACAAGGGAAACATAACAGATAACATGGGAGTTGATAAAGGATTCCTTTAGCAGAAGATGGTTTCGATCCATCGACCTCTGGGTTATGGGCCCAGCACGCTTCCGCTGCGCCACTCTGCTCTTTCACAATGAAACAGTTTCATATGAACACAGTCCATTGTTTCAATGGGTTGGCTTAGCAGTTAAATCAAGTGGACTCAGCGAAAAATACAGGCAAATGTGACTCAATGGGAAGGCGCCCTGTGTTACCTTGTTTGAAAACCAGACTGAAGGAATAGAAAATCACCTCCTGTATGGACATTGCACATGCTACGAAGCTCAGCTGGCTCTTGCAGTTTTCAACAACAACAGATCTTACAGTAGAAAGTACTACAAGTAGCCAACACATACATGCAAATAGCAGTCGATTGGCAGTGGTGGGATTTGAACCCACGCCTCCTGAGAGACTGGAGCCTAAATCCATACTACCATTAATTGTGATTTTACCCAAACAATTCTGAGTCGTTTGAATGAAAAGTCCACTTTGACGACAATTGGACAATCAAATCGAAGAAACACATGGAAGAACATTCGAAACTTCAAACACATACCCTGTGGGAGTATAGAGCTTGACTCAAGATCAAAAGACCACTAAACTATCAGCCAAGTTCCGGGCTTTAGCTCTTGGGTCAATTCTGTCATATTATCAACTTCAAAAGCCAAAGCAAGTCACTTTCAGCAGTAGGTGAGTTCATGTTCAGAAGGAAAGGGAGACATAGCAGTATAAAAAGGATTCCTTTAGCAGAGGATGGTTTCGATCCATCGACCTCTGGGTTATGGGCCCAGCACGCTTCCGCTGCGCCACTCTGCTCTTGTTTATTGAAATAATTTCATACGGACATAGTCTTTGGTTTTAATAGGTTTTATCAGCAGTTGAATCGACTGGACAAGGAGGAAGTTATTGGTAAATGTGAAGTTATGTGCCCCAATCTGAAGGTGCACATCTTAACTCTTACCTCGTTTGAAAACCAGACAGGAGAAAACGAAAATTACCTCCTGTACACCTCATGTGATATCCCATATGCTACAAAGCTCAGCTGGCTGTTGCAGTTTTGAACAACAAGAGATCCTCTTATAGTAGATAAGCTGCACGTAGCCAATACATTCAACTGACAGTCTATTGGCAGTGGTGGGATTTGAACCCACGCCTCCTGAGAGACTGGAGCCTTAATCCAGCGCCTTTGACCACTCGGCCACACTAGCGTTGGGAAATAGATTTTACCCAAACAAACCGGAGGGGGTTAGATGTAAATGACACTTTGGCGACAATTGGACAATCTTAACGAAGACACAGATGGAAGAACATTAGAAACTTCAAACACATATCCTGTGGGAGTATAGAGCTTTACTCGAGATCAAAGCCCACAAAAATATCAGCCAAGTTCAGGGCTTCAGCTCTTGGGTCAATTCTGTCACATTTTCAACTTCAAAAGCAAGTCACTTTCAGCAGGAGATGAGTTAATGTTTAGAAGGCAAGGACAAGAGGAACATAACAGATAACATGGGAGTTGATAAAGGATTCCTTTAGCAGAGGATGGTTTCGATCCATCGACCTCTGGGTTATGGGCCCAGCACGCTTCCGCTGCGCCACTCTGCTGTTTTACAATGAAACAGTTTCATATGAACACAGTCCATTGTTTCAATGGGTTGGCTTAGCAGTTAAATCAAGTGGACTCAGCGAAAAATACAGGCAAATGTGACTCAATGGGAAGGCGCCCTGTGTTACCTTGTTTGAAAACCAGACTGAAGGAATAGAAAATCACCTCCTGTATGGACATTGCACATGCTACGAAGCTCAGCTGGCTCTTGCAGTTTTCAACAACAACAGATCTTACAGTAGAAAGTACTACAAGTAGCCAACACATACAAGCAAATAGCAGTTGATTGGCAGTGGTGGGATTTGAACCCACGCCTCCTGAGAGACTGGAGCCTAAATCCAGCGCCTTAGACCACTCGGCCACACTACCATTAAATCTGATTTTACCCAAACAATTCTGAGTCGTCTGAATGAAAAGTCCACTTTGACGACAATTGGACAATCAAATCGAAGAAACACATGGAAGAACATTCGAAACTTCAAACACATACCCTCTGGGAGTATAGAGCTTGACTCAAGATCAAAAGACCACTAAACTATCAGCCAAGTTCAGGGCTTTAGCTCTTGGGTCAATTCTGTCATATTATCAACTTCAAAAGCCAAAGCAAGTCACTTTCAGCAGTAGGTGAGTTCATGTTCAGAAGGAAAGGGAGACATAGCAGTGTAAAAAGGATTACTTTAGCAGAGGATGGTTTCGATCCATCGACCTCTGGGTTATGGGCCCAGCACGCTTCCGCTGCGCCACTCTGCTCTTGTTTATTGAAATAATTTCATACGAACATAGTCTTTGGTTTTAATAGGTTTTATCAGCAGTTGAATCGACTGGACAAGGAGGAAGTTATTGGTAAATGTGAAGTTATGTGCCCCAATCTGAAGGTGCACATCTTAACTCTTACCTTGTTTGAAAACCAGACAGGAGAAAAAGAAAATTACCTCCTGTACACCTCATGTGATATCCCATATGCTACAAAGCTCAGGTGGCTGTTGCAGTTTTGAACAACAAGAGATCCTCTTATAGTAGATAAGCTGCACGTAGCCAATACATTCAACTGACAGTCTATTGGCAGTGGTGGGATTTGAACCCACGCCTCCTGAGAGACTGGAGCCTTAATCCAGCGCCTTTGACCACTCGGCCACACTACCGTTGGGAACTAGATTTTACCCAAACAAACCGGAGGGGGTTAGATGTAAATGACACTTTGGCGACAATTGGACAATCTTAACGAAGACACACATGGAAGATTATTAGAAACTTCAAACACATATCCTGTGGGAGTATAGAGCTTTACTCGAGATCAAAGACCACAAAAATGTCAGCCAAGTTCAGGGCTTCAGCTCTTGGGTCAATTCTGTCACATTTTCAACTTCAAAAGCAAGTCACTTTCAGCAGGAGATGAGTTAATGTTTAAAAGGCAAGGACAAGGGGAACATAACAGATAACATGGGAGTTGATAAAGGATTCCTTTAGCAGAGGATGGTTTCGATCCATCGACCTCTGGGTTATGGGCCCAGCACGCTTCCGCTGCGCCACTCTGCTCTTGTTTATTGAAATAATTTCATACGGACATAGTCTTTGGTTTTAATAGGTTTTATCAGCAGTTGAATCGACTGGACAAGGAGGAAGTTATTGGTAAATGTGAAGTTATGTGCCCCAATCTGAAGGTGCACATCTTAACTCTTACCTCGTTTGAAAACCAGACAGGAGAAAAAGAAAATTACCCCCTGTACACCCCATATGCTACAAAGCTCAGCTGGCTGTTGCAGTTTTCTACAACTAGTAGATAAGCTGCACGTAGCCAATACATTCAACTGACAGTCTATTGGCAGTGGTGGGATTTGAACCCACGCCTCCTGAGAGACTGGAGCCTTAATCCAGCGCCTTTGACCACTCGGCCACACTACCGTTGGGAACAAGATTTTACCCAAGTAAACCGGAGGGGGTTAGATGTAAATGACACTTTGGCGACAATTGGACAATCTTAACGAAGACACACATGGAAGAACATTAGAAACTTCAAACACATATCCTGTGGGAGTATAGAGCTTTACTCGAGATCAAAGACCACAAAAATGTCAGCCAAGTTCAGGGCTTCAGCTCTTGGGTCAATTCTGTCACATTTTCAACTTCAAAAGGAAGTCACTTTCAGCAGGAGATGAGTTAATGTTTAGAAGGCAAGGACAAGGGAAACATAACAGATAACATGGGAGTTGATAAAGGATTCCTTTAGCAGAAGATGGTTTCGATCCATCGACCTCTGGGTTATGGGCCCAGCACGCTTCCGCTGCGCCACTCTGCTCTTTCACAATGAAACAGTTTCATATGAACACAGTCCATTGTTTCAATGGGTTGGCTTAGCAGTTAAATCAAGTGGACTCAGCGAAAAATACAGGCAAATGTGACTCAATGGGAAGGCGCCCTGTGTTACCTTGTTTGAAAACCAGACTGAAGGAATAGAAAATCACCTCCTGTATGGACATTGCACATGCTACGAAGCTCAGCTGGCTCTTGCAGTTTTCAACAACAACAGATCTTACAGTAGAAAGTACTACAAGTAGCCAACACATACATGCAAATAGCAGTCGATTGGCAGTGGTGGGATTTGAACCCACGCCTCCTGAGAGACTGGAGCCTAAATCCATACTACCATTAATTGTGATTTTACCCAAACAATTCTGAGTCGTTTGAATGAAAAGTCCACTTTGACGACAATTGGACAATCAAATCGAAGAAACACATGGAAGAACATTCGAAACTTCAAACACATACCCTGTGGGAGTATAGAGCTTGACTCAAGATCAAAAGACCACTAAACTATCAGCCAAGTTCCGGGCTTTAGCTCTTGGGTCAATTCTGTCATATTATCAACTTCAAAAGCCAAAGCAAGTCACTTTCAGCAGTAGGTGAGTTCATGTTCAGAAGGAAAGGGAGACATAGCAGTATAAAAAGGATTCCTTTAGCAGAGGATGGTTTCGATCCATCGACCTCTGGGTTATGGGCCCAGCACGCTTCCGCTGCGCCACTCTGCTCTTGTTTATTGAAATAATTTCATACGGACATAGTCTTTGGTTTTAATAGGTTTTATCAGCAGTTGAATCGACTGGACAAGGAGGAAGTTATTGGTAAATGTGAAGTTATGTGCCCCAATCTGAAGGTGCACATCTTAACTCTTACCTCGTTTGAAAACCAGACAGGAGAAAAAGAAAATTACCTCCTGTACACCTCATGTGATATCCCATATGCTACAAAGCTCAGCTGGCTGTTGCAGTTTTGAACAACAAGAGATCCTCTTATAGTAGATAAGCTGCACGTAGCCAATACATTCAACTGACAGTCTATTGGCAGTGGTGGGATTTGAACCCACGCCTCCTGAGAGACTGGAGCCTTAATCCAGCGCCTTTGACCACTCGGCCACACTAGCGTTGGGAAATAGATTTTACCCAAACAAACCGGAGGGGGTTAGATGTAAATGACACTTTGGCGACAATTGGACAATCTTAACGAAGACACAGATGGAAGAACATTAGAAACTTCAAACACATATCCTGTGGGAGTATAGAGCTTTACTCGAGATCAAAGCCCACAAAAATATCAGCCAAGTTCAGGGCTTCAGCTCTTGGGTCAATTCTGTCACATTTTCAACTTCAAAAGCAAGTCACTTTCAGCAGGAGATGAGTTAATGTTTAGAAGGCAAGGACAAGAGGAACATAACAGATAACATGGGAGTTGATAAAGGATTCCTTTAGCAGAGGATGGTTTCGATCCATCGACCTCTGGGTTATGGGCCCAGCACGCTTCCGCTGCGCCACTCTGCTGTTTTACAATGAAACAGTTTCATATGAACACAGTCCATTGTTTCAATGGGTTGGCTTAGCAGTTAAATCAAGTGGACTCAGCGAAAAATACAGGCAAATGTGACTCAATGGGAAGGCGCCCTGTGTTACCTTGTTTGAAAACCAGACTGAAGGAATAGAAAATAACCTCCTGTATGGACATTGCACATGCTACGAAGCTCAGCTGGCTCTTGCAGTTTTCAACAACAACAGATCTTACAGTAGAAAGTACTACAAGTAGCCAACACATACAAGCAAATAGCAGTTGATTGGCAGTGGTGGGATTTGAACCCACGCCTCCTGAGAGACTGGAGCCTAAATCCAGCGCCTTAGACCACTCGGCCACACTACCATTAAATCTGATTTTACCCAAACAATTCTGAGTCGTCTGAATGAAAAGTCCACTTTGACGACAATTGGACAATCAAATCGAAGAAACACATGGAAGAACATTCGAAACTTCAAACACATACCCTCTGGGAGTATAGAGCTTGACTCAAGATCAAAAGACCACTAAACTATCAGCCAAGTTCAGGGCTTTAGCTCTTGGGTCAATTCTGTCATATTATCAACTTCAAAAGCCAAAGCAAGTCACTTTCAGCAGTAGGTGAGTTCATGTTCAGAAGGAAAGGGAGACATAGCAGTGTAAAAAGGATTACTTTAGCAGAGGATGGTTTCGATCCATCGACCTCTGGGTTATGGGCCCAGCACGCTTCCGCTGCGCCACTCTGCTCTTGTTTATTGAAATAATTTCATACGAACATAGTCTTTGGTTTTAATAGGTTTTATCAGCAGTTGAATCGACTGGACAAGGAGGAAGTTATTGGTAAATGTGAAGTTATGTGCCCCAATCTGAAGGTGCACATCTTAACTCTTACCTTGTTTGAAAACCAGACAGGAGAAAAAGAAAATTACCTCCTGTACACCTCATGTGATATCCCATATGCTACAAAGCTCAGGTGGCTGTTGCAGTTTTGAACAACAAGAGATCCTCTTATAGTAGATAAGCTGCACGTAGCCAATACATTCAACTGACAGTCTATTGGCAGTGGTGGGATTTGAACCCACGCCTCCTGAGAGACTGGAGCCTTAATCCAGCGCCTTTGACCACTCGGCCACACTACCGTTGGGAACAAGATTTTACCCAAGTAAACCGGAGGGGGTTAGATGTAAATGACACTTTGGCGACAATTGGACAATCTTAACGAAGACACACATGGAAGAACATTAGAAACTTCAAACACATATCCTGTGGGAGTATAGAGCTTTACTCGAGATCAAAGACCACAAAAATGTCAGCCAAGTTCAGGGCTTCAGCTCTTGGGTCAATTCTGTCACATTTTCAACTTCAAAAGGAAGTCACTTTCAGCAGGAGATGAGTTAATGTTTAGAAGGCAAGGACAAGGGAAACATAACAGATAACATGGGAGTTGATAAAGGATTCCTTTAGCAGAAGATGGTTTCGATCCATCGACCTCTGGGTTATGGGCCCAGCACGCTTCCGCTGCGCCACTCTGCTCTTTCACAATGAAACAGTTTCATATGAACACAGTCCATTGTTTCAATGGGTTGGCTTAGCAGTTAAATCAAGTGGACTCAGCGAAAAATACAGGCAAATGTGACTCAATGGGAAGGCGCCCTGTGTTACCTTGTTTGAAAACCAGACTGAAGGAATAGAAAATCACCTCCTGTATGGACATTGCACATGCTACGAAGCTCAGCTGGCTCTTGCAGTTTTCAACAACAACAGATCTTACAGTAGAAAGTACTACAAGTAGCCAACACATACATGCAAATAGCAGTCGATTGGCAGTGGTGGGATTTGAACCCACGCCTCCTGAGAGACTGGAGCCTAAATCCATACTACCATTAATTGTGATTTTACCCAAACAATTCTGAGTCGTTTGAATGAAAAGTCCACTTTGACGACAATTGGACAATCAAATCGAAGAAACACATGGAAGAACATTCGAAACTTCAAACACATACCCTGTGGGAGTATAGAGCTTGACTCAAGATCAAAAGACCACTAAACTATCAGCCAAGTTCCGGGCTTTAGCTCTTGGGTCAATTCTGTCATATTATCAACTTCAAAAGCCAAAGCAAGTCACTTTCAGCAGTAGGTGAGTTCATGTTCAGAAGGAAAGGGAGACATAGCAGTATAAAAAGGATTCCTTTAGCAGAGGATGGTTTCGATCCATCGACCTCTGGGTTATGGGCCCAGCACGCTTCCGCTGCGCCACTCTGCTCTTGTTTATTGAAATAATTTCATACGGACATAGTCTTTGGTTTTAATAGGTTTTATCAGCAGTTGAATCGACTGGACAAGGAGGAAGTTATTGGTAAATGTGAAGTTATGTGCCCCAATCTGAAGGTGCACATCTTAACTCTTACCTCGTTTGAAAACCAGACAGGAGAAAAAGAAAATTACCTCCTGTACACCTCATGTGATATCCCATATGCTACAAAGCTCAGCTGGCTGTTGCAGTTTTGAACAACAAGAGATCCTCTTATAGTAGATAAGCTGCACGTAGCCAATACATTCAACTGACAGTCTATTGGCAGTGGTGGGATTTGAACCCACGCCTCCTGAGAGACTGGAGCCTTAATCCAGCGCCTTTGACCACTCGGCCACACTACCGTTGGGAAATAGATTTTACCCAAACAAACCGGAGGGGGTTAGATGTAAATGACACTTTGGCGACAATTGGACAATCTTAACGAAGACACAGATGGAAGAACATTAGAAACTTCAAACACATATCCTGTGGGAGTATAGAGCTTTACTCGAGATCAAAGCCCACAAAAATATCAGCCAAGTTCAGGGCTTCAGCTCTTGGGTCAATTCTGTCACATTTTCAACTTCAAAAGCAAGTCACTTTCAGCAGGAGATGAGTTAATGTTTAGAAGGCAAGGACAAGAGGAACATAACAGATAACATGGGAGTTGATAAAGGATTCCTTTAGCAGAGGATGGTTTCGATCCATCGACCTCTGGGTTATGGGCCCAGCACGCTTCCGCTGCGCCACTCTGCTGTTTTACAATGAAACAGTTTCATATGAACACAGTCCATTGTTTCAATGGGTTGGCTTAGCAGTTAAATCAAGTGGACTCAGCGAAAAATACAGGCAAATGTGACTCAATGGGAAGGCGCCCTGTGTTACCTTGTTTGAAAACCAGACTGAAGGAATAGAAAATCACCTCCTGTATGGACATTGCACATGCTACGAAGCTCAGCTGGCTCTTGCAGTTTTCAACAACAACAGATCTTACAGTAGAAAGTACTACAAGTAGCCAACACATACAAGCAAATAGCAGTTGATTGGCAGTGGTGGGATTTGAACCCACGCCTCCTGAGAGACTGGAGCCTAAATCCAGCGCCTTAGACCACTCGGCCACACTACCATTAAATCTGATTTTACCCAAACAATTCTGAGTCGTCTGAATGAAAAGTCCACTTTGACGACAATTGGACAATCAAATCGAAGAAACACATGGAAGAACATTCGAAACTTCAAACACATACCCTCTGGGAGTATAGAGCTTGACTCAAGATCAAAAGACCACTAAACTATCAGCCAAGTTCAGGGCTTTAGCTCTTGGGTCAATTCTGTCATATTATCAACTTCAAAAGCCAAAGCAAGTCACTTTCAGCAGTAGGTGAGTTCATGTTCAGAAGGAAAGGGAGACATAGCAGTGTAAAAAGGATTACTTTAGCAGAGGATGGTTTCGATCCATCGACCTCTGGGTTATGGGCCCAGCACGCTTCCGCTGCGCCACTCTGCTCTTGTTTATTGAAATAATTTCATACGAACATAGTCTTTGGTTTTAATAGGTTTTATCAGCAGTTGAATCGACTGGACAAGGAGGAAGTTATTGGTAAATGTGAAGTTATGTGCCCCAATCTGAAGGTGCACATCTTAACTCTTACCTTGTTTGAAAACCAGACAGGAGAAAAAGAAAATTACCTCCTGTACACCTCATGTGATATCCCATATGCTACAAAGCTCAGGTGGCTGTTGCAGTTTTGAACAACAAGAGATCCTCTTATAGTAGATAAGCTGCACGTAGCCAATACATTCAACTGACAGTCTATTGGCAGTGGTGGGATTTGAACCCACGCCTCCTGAGAGACTGGAGCCTTAATCCAGCGCCTTTGACCACTCGGCCACACTACCGTTGGGAACTAGATTTTACCCAAACAAACCGGAGGGGGTTAGATGTAAATGACACTTTGGCGACAATTGGACAATCTTAACGAAGACACACATGGAAGATTATTAGAAACTTCAAACACATATCCTGTGGGAGTATAGAGCTTTACTCGAGATCAAAGACCACAAAAATGTCAGCCAAGTTCAGGGCTTCAGCTCTTGGGTCAATTCTGTCACATTTTCAACTTCAAAAGCAAGTCACTTTCAGCAGGAGATGAGTTAATGTTTAAAAGGCAAGGACAAGGGGAACATAACAGATAACATGGGAGTTGATAAAGGATTCCTTTAGCAGAGGATGGTTTCGATCCATCGACCTCTGGGTTATGGGCCCAGCACGCTTCCGCTGCGCCACTCTGCTCTTGTTTATTGAAATAATTTCATACGGACATAGTCTTTGGTTTTAATAGGTTTTATCAGCAGTTGAATCGACTGGACAAGGAGGAAGTTATTGGTAAATGTGAAGTTATGTGCCCCAATCTGAAGGTGCACATCTTAACTCTTACCTCGTTTGAAAACCAGACAGGAGAAAATGAAAATTACCCCCTGTACACCCCATATGCTACAAAGCTCAGCTGGCTGTTGCAGTTTTCTACAACTAGTAGATAAGCTGCACGTAGCCAATACATTCAACTGACAGTCTATTGGCAGTGGTGGGATTTGAACCCACGCCTCCTGAGAGACTGGAGCCTTAATCCAGCGCCTTTGACCACTCGGCCACACTACCGTTGGGAACAAGATTTTACCCAAGTAAACCGGAGGGGGTTAGATGTAAATGACACTTTGGCGACAATTGGACAATCTTAACGAAGACACACATGGAAGAACATTAGAAACTTCAAACACATATCCTGTGGGAGTATAGAGCTTTACTCGAGATCAAAGACCACAAAAATGTCAGCCAAGTTCAGGGCTTCAGCTCTTGGGTCAATTCTGTCACATTTTCAACTTCAAAAGGAAGTCACTTTCAGCAGGAGATGAGTTAATGTTTAGAAGGCAAGGACAAGGGAAACATAACAGATAACATGGGAGTTGATAAAGGATTCCTTTAGCAGAAGATGGTTTCGATCCATCGACCTCTGGGTTATGGGCCCAGCACGCTTCCGCTGCGCCACTCTGCTCTTTCACAATGAAACAGTTTCATATGAACACAGTCCATTGTTTCAATGGGTTGGCTTAGCAGTTAAATCAAGTGGACTCAGCGAAAAATACAGGCAAATGTGACTCAATGGGAAGGCGCCCTGTGTTACCTTGTTTGAAAACCAGACTGAAGGAATAGAAAATCACCTCCTGTATGGACATTGCACATGCTACGAAGCTCAGCTGGCTCTTGCAGTTTTCAACAACAACAGATCTTACAGTAGAAAGTACTACAAGTAGCCAACACATACATGCAAATAGCAGTCGATTGGCAGTGGTGGGATTTGAACCCACGCCTCCTGAGAGACTGGAGCCTAAATCCATACTACCATTAATTGTGATTTTACCCAAACAATTCTGAGTCGTTTGAATGAAAAGTCCACTTTGACGACAATTGGACAATCAAATCGAAGAAACACATGGAAGAACATTCGAAACTTCAAACACATACCCTGTGGGAGTATAGAGCTTGACTCAAGATCAAAAGACCACTAAACTATCAGCCAAGTTCCGGGCTTTAGCTCTTGGGTCAATTCTGTCATATTATCAACTTCAAAAGCCAAAGCAAGTCACTTTCAGCAGTAGGTGAGTTCATGTTCAGAAGGAAAGGGAGACATAGCAGTATAAAAAGGATTCCTTTAGCAGAGGATGGTTTCGATCCATCGACCTCTGGGTTATGGGCCCAGCACGCTTCCGCTGCGCCACTCTGCTCTTGTTTATTGAAATAATTTCATACGGACATAGTCTTTGGTTTTAATAGGTTTTATCAGCAGTTGAATCGACTGGACAAGGAGGAAGTTATTGGTAAATGTGAAGTTATGTGCCCCAATCTGAAGGTGCACATCTTAACTCTTACCTCGTTTGAAAACCAGACAGGAGAAAAAGAAAATTACCTCCTGTACACCTCATGTGATATCCCATATGCTACAAAGCTCAGCTGGCTGTTGCAGTTTTGAACAACAAGAGATCCTCTTATAGTAGATAAGCTGCACGTAGCCAATACATTCAACTGACAGTCTATTGGCAGTGGTGGGATTTGAACCCACGCCTCCTGAGAGACTGGAGCCTTAATCCAGCGCCTTTGACCACTCGGCCACACTAGCGTTGGGAAATAGATTTTACCCAAACAAACCGGAGGGGGTTAGATGTAAATGACACTTTGGCGACAATTGGACAATCTTAACGAAGACACAGATGGAAGAACATTAGAAACTTCAAACACATATCCTGTGGGAGTATAGAGCTTTACTCGAGATCAAAGCCCACAAAAATATCAGCCAAGTTCAGGGCTTCAGCTCTTGGGTCAATTCTGTCACATTTTCAACTTCAAAAGCAAGTCACTTTCAGCAGGAGATGAGTTAATGTTTAGAAGGCAAGGACAAGAGGAACATAACAGATAACATGGGAGTTGATAAAGGATTCCTTTAGCAGAGGATGGTTTCGATCCATCGACCTCTGGGTTATGGGCCCAGCACGCTTCCGCTGCGCCACTCTGCTCTTGTTTATTGAAATAATTTCATACGGACATAGTCTTTGGTTTTAATAGGTTTTATCAGCAGTTGAATCGACTGGACAAGGAGGAAGTTATTGGTAAATGTGAAGTTATGTGCCCCAATCTGAAGGTGCACATCTTAACTCTTACCTCGTTTGAAAACCAGACAGGAGAAAAAGAAAATTACCCCCTGTACACCCCATATGCTACAAAGCTCAGCTGGCTGTTGCAGTTTTCTACAACTAGTAGATAAGCTGCACGTAGCCAATACATTCAACTGACAGTCTATTGGCAGTGGTGGGATTTGAACCCACGCCTCCTGAGAGACTGGAGCCTTAATCCAGCGCCTTTGACCACTCGGCCACACTACCGTTGGGAACAAGATTTTACCCAAGTAAACCGGAGGGGGTTAGATGTAAATGACACTTTGGCGACAATTGGACAATCTTAACGAAGACACACATGGAAGAACATTAGAAACTTCAAACACATATCCTGTGGGAGTATAGAGCTTTACTCGAGATCAAAGACCACAAAAATGTCAGCCAAGTTCAGGGCTTCAGCTCTTGGGTCAATTCTGTCACATTTTCAACTTCAAAAGGAAGTCACTTTCAGCAGGAGATGAGTTAATGTTTAGAAGGCAAGGACAAGGGAAACATAACAGATAACATGGGAGTTGATAAAGGATTCCTTTAGCAGAAGATGGTTTCGATCCATCGACCTCTGGGTTATGGGCCCAGCACGCTTCCGCTGCGCCACTCTGCTCTTTCACAATGAAACAGTTTCATATGAACACAGTCCATTGTTTCAATGGGTTGGCTTAGCAGTTAAATCAAGTGGACTCAGCGAAAAATACAGGCAAATGTGACTCAATGGGAAGGCGCCCTGTGTTACCTTGTTTGAAAACCAGACTGAAGGAATAGAAAATCACCTCCTGTATGGACATTGCACATGCTACGAAGCTCAGCTGGCTCTTGCAGTTTTCAACAACAACAGATCTTACAGTAGAAAGTACTACAAGTAGCCAACACATACATGCAAATAGCAGTCGATTGGCAGTGGTGGGATTTGAACCCACGCCTCCTGAGAGACTGGAGCCTAAATCCATACTACCATTAATTGTGATTTTACCCAAACAATTCTGAGTCGTTTGAATGAAAAGTCCACTTTGACGACAATTGGACAATCAAATCGAAGAAACACATGGAAGAACATTCGAAACTTCAAACACATACCCTGTGGGAGTATAGAGCTTGACTCAAGATCAAAAGACCACTAAACTATCAGCCAAGTTCCGGGCTTTAGCTCTTGGGTCAATTCTGTCATATTATCAACTTCAAAAGCCAAAGCAAGTCACTTTCAGCAGTAGGTGAGTTCATGTTCAGAAGGAAAGGGAGACATAGCAGTATAAAAAGGATTCCTTTAGCAGAGGATGGTTTCGATCCATCGACCTCTGGGTTATGGGCCCAGCACGCTTCCGCTGCGCCACTCTGCTCTTGTTTATTGAAATAATTTCATACGGACATAGTCTTTGGTTTTAATAGGTTTTATCAGCAGTTGAATCGACTGGACAAGGAGGAAGTTATTGGTAAATGTGAAGTTATGTGCCCCAATCTGAAGGTGCACATCTTAACTCTTACCTCGTTTGAAAACCAGACAGGAGAAAAAGAAAATTACCTCCTGTACACCTCATGTGATATCCCATATGCTACAAAGCTCAGCTGGCTGTTGCAGTTTTGAACAACAAGAGATCCTCTTATAGTAGATAAGCTGCACGTAGCCAATACATTCAACTGACAGTCTATTGGCAGTGGTGGGATTTGAACCCACGCCTCCTGAGAGACTGGAGCCTTAATCCAGCGCCTTTGACCACTCGGCCACACTAGCGTTGGGAAATAGATTTTACCCAAACAAACCGGAGGGGGTTAGATGTAAATGACACTTTGGCGACAATTGGACAATCTTAACGAAGACACAGATGGAAGAACATTAGAAACTTCAAACACATATCCTGTGGGAGTATAGAGCTTTACTCGAGATCAAAGCCCACAAAAATATCAGCCAAGTTCAGGGCTTCAGCTCTTGGGTCAATTCTGTCACATTTTCAACTTCAAAAGCAAGTCACTTTCAGCAGGAGATGAGTTAATGTTTAAAAGGCAAGGACAAGGGGAACATAACAGATAACATGGGAGTTGATAAAGGATTCCTTTAGCAGAGGATGGTTTCGATCCATCGACCTCTGGGTTATGGGCCCAGCACGCTTCCGCTGCGCCACTCTGCTCTTGTTTATTGAAATAATTTCATACGGACATAGTCTTTGGTTTTAATAGGTTTTATCAGCAGTTGAATCGACTGGACAAGGAGCAAGTTATTGGTAAATGTGGAGTTATGTGCCCCAATCTGAAGGTGAACATCTTAACTCTTACCTTGTTTGAAAACCAGACAGGAGAAAAAGAAAATTACCTCCTGTACACCTCATGTGATATCCCATATGCTACAAAGCTCAGGTGGCTGTTGCAGTTTTGAACAACAAGAGATCCTCTTATAGTAGATAAGCTGCACGTAGCCAATACATTCAACTGACAGTCTATTGGCAGTGGTGGGATTTGAACCCACGCCTCCTGACAGACTGGAGCCTTAATCCAGCGCCTTTGACCACTCGGCCACACTACCGTTGGGAACTAGATTTTACCAAAACAAACCGGAGGGGGTTAGATGTAAATGACACTTTGGCGACAATTGGACAATCTTAACGAAGACACACATGGAAGAACATTAGAAACTTCAAACACATATCCTGTGGGAGTATAGAGCTTTACTCGAGATCAAAGACCACAAAAATATCAGCCAAGTTCAGGGCTTCAGCTCTTGGGTCAATTCTGTCACATTTTCAACTTCAAAAGCAAGTCACTTTCAGCAGGAGATGAGTTAATGTTTAGAAGGCAAGGACAAGGGGAACATAACAGATAACATGGGAGTTGATAAAGGATTCCTTTAGCAGAGGATGGTTTCGATCCATCGACCTCTGGGTTATGGGCCCAGCACGCTTCCGCTGCGCCACTCTGCTGTTTTACAATGAAACAGTTTCATATGAACACAGTCCATTGTTTCAATGGGTTGGCTTAGCAGTTAAATCAAGTGGACTCAGCGAAAAATACAGGCAAATGTGACTCAATGGGAAGGCGCCCTGTGTTACCTTGTTTGAAAACCAGACTGAAGGAATAGAAAATCACCTCCTGTATGGACATTGCACATGCTACGAAGCTCAGCTGGCTCTTGCAGTTTTCAACAACAACAGATCTTACAGTAGAAAGTACTACAAGTAGCCAACACATACAAGCAAATAGCAGTTGATTGGCAGTGGTGGGATTTGAACCCACGCCTCCTGAGAGACTGGAGCCTAAATCCAGCGCCTTAGACCACTCGGCCACACTACCATTAAATCTGATTTTACCCAAACAATTCTGAGTCGTCTGAATGAAAAGTCCACTTTGACGACAATTGGACAATCAAATCGAAGAAACACATGGAAGAACATTCGAAACTTCAAACACATACCCTCTGGGAGTATAGAGCTTGACTCAAGATCAAAAGACCACTAAACTATCAGCCAAGTTCAGGGCTTTAGCTCTTGGGTCAATTCTGTCATATTATCAACTTCAAAAGCCAAAGCAAGTCACTTTCAGCAGTAGGTGAGTTCATGTTCAGAAGGAAAGGGAGACATAGCAGTGTAAAAAGGATTACTTTAGCAGAGGATGGTTTCGATCCATCGACCTCTGGGTTATGGGCCCAGCACGCTTCCGCTGCGCCACTCTGCTCTTGTTTATTGAAATAATTTCATATGAACATAGTCTTTGGTTTTAATAGGTTTTATCAGCAGTTGAATCGACTGGACAAGGAGGAAGTTATTGGTAAATGTGAAGTTATGTGCCCCAATCTCAAGGTGCACATCTTAACTCTTACCTTGTTTGAAAACCAGACAGGAGAAAAAGAAAATTACCTCCTGTACACCTCATGTGGTATCCCATATGCTACAAAGCTCAGGTGGCTGTTGCAGTTTTGAACAACAAGAGATCCTCTTATAGTAGATAAGCTGCACGTAGCCAATACATTCAACTGACAGTCTATTGGCAGTGGTGGGATTTGAACCCACGCCTCCTGACAGACTGGAGCCTTAATCCAGCGCCTTTGACCACTCGGCCACACTACCGTTGGGAAACAGATTTTACCCAAACAAACCGGAGGGGGTTAGATGTAAATGACACTTTGGCGACAATTGGACAATCTTAACGAAGACACAGATGGAAGAACATTAGAAACTTCAAACACATATCCTGTGGGAGTTTAGAGCTTTACTCGAGATCAAAGCCCACAAAAATATCAGCCAAGTTCAGGGCTTCAGCTCTTGGGTCAATTCTGTCACATTTTCAACTTCAAAAGCAAGTCACTTTCAGCAGGAGATGAGTTAATGTTTAGAAGGCAAGGACAAGGGGAACATAACAGATAACATGGGAGTTGATAAAGGATTCCTTTAGCAGAGGATGGTTTCGATCCATCGACCTCTGGGTTATGGGCCCAGCACGCTTCCGCTGCGCCACTCTGCTCTTGTTTATTGAAATAATTTCATACGGACATAGTCTTTGGTTTTAATAGGTTTTATCAGCAGTTGAATCGACTGGACAAGGAGGAAGTTATTGGTAAATGTGAAGTTATGTGCCCCAATCTGAAGGTGCACATCTTAACTCTTACCTCGTTTGAAAACCAGACAGGAGAAAAAGAAAATTACCTCCTGTACACCCCATATGCTACAAAGCTCAGCTGGCTGTTGCAGTTTTCTACAACTAGTAGATAAGCTGCACGTAGCCAATACATTCAACTGACAGTCTATTGGCAGTGGTGGGATTTGAACCCACGCCTCCTGAGAGACTGGAGCCTTAATCCAGCGCCTTTGACCACTCGGCCACACTACCGTTGGGAACTAGATTTTACCCAAACAAACCGGAGGGGGTTAGATGTAAATGACACTTTGGCGACAATTGGACAATCTTAACGAAGACACAGATGGAAGAACATTAGAAACTTCAAACACATATCCTGTGGGAGTATAGAGCTTTACTCGAGATCAAAGCCCACAAAAATATCAGCCAAGTTCAGGGCTTCAGCTCTTGGGTCAATTCTGTCACATTTTCAACTTCAAAAGCAAGTCACTTTCAGCAGGAGATGAGTTAATGTTTAGAAGGCAAGGACAAGAGGAACATAACAGATAACATGGGAGTTGATAAAGGATTCCTTTAGCAGAGGATGGTTTCGATCCATCGACCTCTGGGTTATGGGCCCAGCACGCTTCCGCTGCGCCACTCTGCTGTTTTACAATGAAACAGTTTCATATGAACACAGTCCATTGTTTCAATGGGTTGGCTTAGCAGTTAAATCAAGTGGACTCAGCGAAAAATACAGGCAAATGTGACTCAATGGGAAGGCGCCCTGTGTTACCTTGTTTGAAAACCAGACTGAAGGAATAGAAAATCACCTCCTGTATGGACATTGCACATGCTACGAAGCTCAGCTGGCTCTTGCAGTTTTCAACAACAACAGATCTTACAGTAGAAAGTACTACAAGTAGCCAACACATACAAGCAAATAGCAGTTGATTGGCAGTGGTGGGATTTGAACCCACGCCTCCTGAGAGACTGGAGCCTAAATCCAGCGCCTTAGACCACTCGGCCACACTACCATTAAATCTGATTTTACCCAAACAATTCTGAGTCGTCTGAATGAAAAGTCCACTTTGACGACAATTGGACAATCAAATCGAAGAAACACATGGAAGAACATTCGAAACTTCAAACACATACCCTCTGGGAGTATAGAGCTTGACTCAAGATCAAAAGACCACTAAACTATCAGCCAAGTTCATGGCTTTAGCTCTTGGGTCAATTCTGTCATATTATCAACTTCAAAAGCCAAAGCAAGTCACTTTCAGCAGTAGGTGAGTTCATGTTCAGAAGGAAAGGGAGACATAGCAGTGTAAAAAGGATTACTTTAGCAGAGGATGGTTTCGATCCATCGACCTCTGGGTTATGGGCCCAGCACGCTTCCGCTGCGCCACTCTGCTCTTGTTTATTGAAATAATTTCATACGAACATAGTCTTTGGTTTTAATAGGTTTTATCAGCAGTTGAATCGACTGGACAAGGAGGAAGTTATTGGTAAATGTGAAGTTATGTGCCCCAATCTGAAGGTGCACATCTTAACTCTTACCTTGTTTGAAAACCAGACAGGAGAAAAAGAAAATTACCTCCTGTACACCTCATGTGATATCCCATATGCTACAAAGCTCAGGTGGCTGTTGCAGTTTTGAACAACAAGAGATCCTCTTATAGTAGATTAGCTGCACGTAGCCAATACATTCAACTGACAGTCTATTGGCAGTGGTGGGATTTGAACCCACGCCTCCTGAGAGACTGGAGCCTTAATCCAGCGCCTTTGACCACTCGGCCACACTACCGTTGGGAACTAGATTTTACCCAAACAAACCGGAGGGGGTTAGATGTAAATGACACTTTGGCGACAATTGGACAATCTTAACGAAGACACACATGGAAGATTATTAGAAACTTCAAACACATATCCTGTGGGAGTATAGAGCTTTACTCGAGATCAAAGACCACAAAAATGTCAGCCAAGTTCAGGGCTTCAGCTCTTGGGTCAATTCTGTCACATTTTCAACTTCAAAAGCAAGTCACTTTCAGCAGGAGATGAGTTAATGTTTAAAAGGCAAGGACAAGGGGAACATAACAGATAACATGGGAGTTGATAAAGGATTCCTTTAGCAGAGGATGGTTTCGATCCAGCGACCTCTGGGTTATGGGCCCAGCACGCTTCCGCTGCGCCACTCTGCTCTTGTTTATTGAAATAATTTCATACGGACATAGTCTTTGGTTTTAATAGGTTTTATCAGCAGTTGAATCGACTGGACAAGGAGCAAGTTATTGGTAAATGTGGAGTTATGTGCCCCAATCTGAAGGTGCACATCTTAACTCTTACCTTGTTTGAAAACCAGACAGGAGAAAAAGAAAATTACCTCCTGTACACCTCATGTGATATCCCATATGCTACAAAGCTCAGGTGGCTGTTGCAGTTTTGAACAACAAGCGATCCTCTTATAGTAGATAAGCTGCACGTAGCCAATACATTCAACTGACAGTCTATTGGCAGTGGTGGGATTTGAACCCACGCCTCCTGACAGACTGGAGCCTTAATCCAGCGCCTTTGACCACTCGGCCACACTACCGTTGGGAACTAGATTTTACCAAAACAAACCGGAGGGGGTTAGATGTAAATGACACTTTGGCGACAATTGGACAATCTTAACGAAGACACAGATGGAAGAACATTAGAAACTTCAAACACATATCCTGTGGGAGTATAGAGCTTTACTCGAGATCAAAGCCCACAAAAATATCAGCCAAGTTCAGGGCTTCAGCTCTTGGGTCAATTCTGTCACATTTTCAACTTCAAAAGCAAGTCACTTTCAGCAGGAGATGAGTTAATGTTTAGAAGGCAAGGACAAGAGGAACATAACAGATACCATGGGAGTTGATAAAGGATTCCTTTAGCAGAGGATGGTTTCGATCCATCGACCTCTGGGTTATGGGCCCAGCACGCTTCCGCTGCGCCACTCTGCTCTTGTTTATTGAAATAATTTCATACGGACATAGTCTTTGGTTTTAATAGGTTTTATCAGCAGTTGAATCGACTGGACAAGGAGGAAGTTATTGGTAAATGTGGAGTTATGTGCCCCAATCTGAAGGTGCACATCTTAACTCTTACCTCGTTTGAAAACCAGACAGGAGAAAAAGAAAATTACCTCCTGTACACCTCATGTGATATCCCATATGCTACAAAGCTCAGCTGGCTGTTGCAGTTTTGAACAACAAGAGATCCTCTTATAGTAGATAAGCTGCACGTAGCCAATACATTCAACTGACAGTCTATTGGCAGTGGTGGGATTTGAACCCACGCCTCCTGAGAGACTGGAGCCTTAATCCAGCGCCTTTGACCACTCGGCCACACTACCGTTGGGAACTAGATTTTACCCAAACAAACCGGAGGGGGTTAGATGTAAATGACACTTTGGCGACAATTGGACAATCTTAACAAAGACACAGATGGAAGAACATTAGAAACTTCAAACACATATCCTGTGGGAGTATAGAGCTTTACTCGAGATCAAAGCCCACAAAAATATCAGCCAAGTTCAGGGCTTCAGCTCTTGGGTCAATTCTGTCACATTTTCAACTTCAAAAGCAAGTCACTTTCAGCAGGAGATGAGTTAATGTTTAGAAGGCAAGGACAAGAGGAACATAACAGATAACATGGGAGTTGATAAAGGATTCCTTTAGCAGAGGATGGTTTCGATCCATCGACCTCTGGGTTATGGGCCCAGCACGCTTCCGCTGCGCCACTCTGCTGTTTTACAATGAAACAGTTTCATATGAACACAGTCCATTGTTTCAATGGGTTGGCTTAGCAGTTAAATCAAGTGGACTCAGCGAAAAATACAGGCAAATGTGACTCAATGGGAAGGCGCCCTGTGTTACCTTGTTTGAAAACCAGACTGAAGGAATAGAAAATCACCTCCTGTATGGACATTGCACATGCTACGAAGCTCAGCTGGCTCTTGCAGTTTTCAACAACAACAGATCTTACAGTAGAAAGTACTACAAGTAGCCAACACATACAAGCAAATAGCAGTTGATTGGCAGTGGTGGGATTTGAACCCACGCCTCCTGAGAGACTGGAGCCTAAATCCAGCGCCTTAGACCACTCGGCCACACTACCATTAAATCTGATTTTACCCAAACAATTCTGAGTCGTCTGAATGAAAAGTCCACTTTGACGACAATTGGACAATCAAATCGAAGAAACACATGGAAGAACATTCGAAACTTCAAACACATACCCTCTGGGAGTATAGAGCTTGACTCAAGATCAAAAGACCACTAAACTATCAGCCAAGTTCATGGCTTTAGCTCTTGGGTCAATTCTGTCATATTATCAACTTCAAAAGCCAAAGCAAGTCACTTTCAGCAGTAGGTGAGTTCATGTTCAGAAGGAAAGGGAGACATAGCAGTGTAAAAAGGATTACTTTAGCAGAGGATGGTTTCGATCCATCGACCTCTGGGTTATGGGCCCAGCACGCTTCCGCTGCGCCACTCTGCTCTTGTTTATTGAAATAATTTCATACGAACATAGTCTTTGGTTTTAATAGGTTTTATCAGCAGTTGAATCGACTGGACAAGGAGGAAGTTATTGGTAAATGTGAAGTTATGTGCCCCAATCTGAAGGTGCACATCTTAACTCTTACCTTGTTTGAAAACCAGACAGGAGAAAAAGAAAATTACCTCCTGTACACCTCATGTGATATCCCATATGCTACAAAGCTCAGGTGGCTGTTGCAGTTTTGAACAACAAGAGATCCTCTTATAGTAGATAAGCTGCACGTAGCCAATACATTCAACTGACAGTCTATTGGCAGTGGTGGGATTTGAACCCACGCCTCCTGAGAGACTGGAGCCTTAATCCAGCGCCTTTGACCACTCGGCCACACTACCGTTGGGAACTAGATTTTACCCAAACAAACCGGAGGGGGTTAGATGTAAATGACACTTTGGCGACAATTGGACAATCTTAACGAAGACACACATGGAAGATTATTAGAAACTTCAAACACATATCCTGTGGGAGTATAGAGCTTTACTCGAGATCAAAGACCACAAAAATGTCAGCCAAGTTCAGGGCTTCAGCTCTTGGGTCAATTCTGTCACATTTTCAACTTCAAAAGCAAGTCACTTTCAGCAGGAGATGAGTTAATGTTTAGAAGGCAAGGACAAGGGGAACATAACAGATAACATGGGAGTTGATAAAGGATTCCTTTAGCAGAGGATGGTTTCGATCCATCGACCTCTGGGTTATGGGCCCAGCACGCTTCCGCTGCGCCACTCTGCTCTTGTTTATTGAAATAATTTCATACGGACATAGTCTTTGGTTTTAATAGGTTTTATCAGCAGTTGAATCGACTGGACAAGGAGCAAGTTATTGGTAAATGTGGAGTTATGTGCCCCAATCTGAAGGTGCACATCTTAACTCTTACCTTGTTTGAAAACCAGACAGGAGAAAAAGAAAATTACCTCCTGTACACCTCATGTGATATCCCATATGCTACAAAGCTCAGGTGGCTGTTGCAGTTTTGAACAACAAGAGATCCTCTTATAGTAGATAAGCTGCACGTAGCCAATACATTCAACTGACAGTCTATTGGCAGTGGTGGGATTTGAACCCACGCCTCCTGACAGACTGGAGCCTTAATCCAGCGCCTTTGACCACTCGGCCACACTACCGTTGGGAACTAGATTTTACCAAAACAAACCGGAGGGGGTTAGATGTAAATGACACTTTGGCGACAATTGGACAATCTTAACGAAGACACACATGGAAGAACATTAGAAACTTCAAACACATATCCTGTGGGAGTATAGAGCTTTACTCGAGATCAAAGACCACAAAAATATCAGCCAAGTTCAGGGCTTCAGCTCTTGGGTCAATTCTGTCACATTTTCAACTTCAAAAGCAAGTCACTTTCAGCAGGAGATGAGTTAATGTTTAGAAGGCAAGGACAAGGGGAACATAACAGATAACATGGGAGTTGATAAAGGATTCCTTTAGCAGAGGATGGTTTCGATCCATCGACCTCTGGGTTATGGGCCCAGCACGCTTCCGCTGCGCCACTCTGCTGTTTTACAATGAAACAGTTTCATATGAACACAGTCCATTGTTTCAATGGGTTGGCTTAGCAGTTAAATCAAGTGGACTCAGCGAAAAATACAGGCAAATGTGACTCAATGGGAAGGCGCCCTGTGTTACCTTGTTTGAAAACCAGACTGAAGGAATAGAAAATCACCTCCTGTATGGACGTTGCACATGCTACGAAGCTCAGCTGGCTCTTGCAGTTTTCAACAACAACAGATCTTACAGTAGAAAGTACTACAAGTAGCCAACACATACAAGCAAATAGCAGTTGATTGGCAGTGGTGGGATTTGAACCCACGCCTCCTGAGAGACTGGAGCCTAAATCCAGCGCCTTAGACCACTCGGCCACACTACCATTAAATCTGATTTTACCCAAACAATTCTGAGTCGTCTGAATGAAAAGTCCACTTTGACGACAATTGGACAATCAAATCGAAGAAACACATGGAAGAACATTCGAAACTTCAAACACATACCCTCTGGGAGTATAGAGCTTGACTCAAGATCAAAAGACCACTAAACTATCAGCCAAGTTCAGGGCTTTAGCTCTTGGGTCAATTCTGTCATATTATCAACTTCAAAAGCCAAAGCAAGTCACTTTCAGCAGTAGGTGAGTTCATGTTCAGAAGGAAAGGGAGACATAGCAGTGTAAAAAGGATTACTTTAGCAGAGGATGGTTTCGATCCATCGACCTCTGGGTTATGGGCCCAGCACGCTTCCGCTGCGCCACTCTGCTCTTGTTTATTGAAATAATTTCATATGAACATAGTCTTTGGTTTTAATAGGTTTTATCAGCAGTTGAATCGACTGGACAAGGAGGAAGTTATTGGTAAATGTGAAGTTATGTGCCCCAATCTCAAGGTGCACATCTTAACTCTTACCTTGTTTGAAAACCAGACAGGAGAAAAAGAAAATTACCTCCTGTACACCTCATGTGGTATCCCATATGCTACAAAGCTCAGGTGGCTGTTGCAGTTTTGAACAACAAGAGATCCTCTTATAGTAGATAAGCTGCACGTAGCCAATACATTCAACTGACAGTCTATTGGCAGTGGTGGGATTTGAACCCACGCCTCCTGACAGACTGGAGCCTTAATCCAGCGCCTTTGACCACTCGGCCACACTACCGTTGGGAAACAGATTTTACCCAAACAAACCGGAGGGGGTTAGATGTAAATGACACTTTGGCGACAATTGGACAATCTTAACGAAGACACAGATGGAAGAACATTAGAAACTTCAAACACATATCCTGTGGGAGTATAGAGCTTTACTCGAGATCAAAGCCCACAAAAATATCAGCCAAGTTCAGGGCTTCAGCTCTTGGGTCAATTCTGTCACATTTTCAACTTCAAAAGCAAGTCACTTTCAGCAGGAGATGAGTTAATGTTTAAAAGGCAAGGACAAGGGGAACATAACAGATAACATGGGAGTTGATAAAGGATTCCTTTAGCAGAGCATGGTTTCGATCCATCGACCTCTGGGTTATGGGCCCAGCACGCTTCCGCTGCGCCACTCTGCTCTTGTTTATTGAAATAATTTCATACGGACATAGTCTTTGGTTTTAATAGGTTTTATCAGCAGTTGAATCGACTGGACAAGGAGCAAGTTATTGGTAAATGTGGAGTTATGTGCCCCAATCTGAAGGTGCACATCTTAACTCTTACCTTGTTTGAAAACCAGACAGGAGAAAAAGAAAATTACCTCCTGTACACCTCATGTGATATCCCATATGCTACAAAGCTCAGGTGGCTGTTGCAGTTTTGAACAACAAGCGATCCTCTTATAGTAGATAAGCTGCACGTAGCCAATACATTCAACTGACAGTCTATTGGCAGTGGTGGGATTTGAACCCACGCCTCCTGACAGACTGGAGCCTTAATCCAGCGCCTTTGACCACTCGGCCACACTACCGTTGGGAACTAGATTTTACCAAAACAAACCGGAGGGGGTTAGATGTAAATGACACTTTGGCGACAATTGGACAATCTTAACGAAGACACACATGGAAGAACATTAGAAACTTCAAACACATATCCTGTGGGAGTATAGAGCTTTACTCGAGATCAAAGCCCACAAAAATATCAGCCAAGTTCAGGGCTTCAGCTCTTGGGTCAATTCTGTCACATTTTCAACTTCAAAAGCAAGTCACTTTCAGCAGGAGATGAGTTAATGTTTAGAAGGCAAGGACAAGGGGAACATAACAGATAACATGGGAGTTGATAAAGGATTCCTTTAGCAGAGGATGGTTTCGATCCATCGACCTCTGGGTTATGGGCCCAGCACGCTTCCGCTGCGCCACTCTGCTCTTGTTTATTGAAATAATTTCATACGGACATAGTCTTTGGTTTTAATAGGTTTTATCAGCAGTTGAATCGACTGGACAAGGAGCAAGTTATTGGTAAATGTGGAGTTATGTGCCCCAATCTGAAGGTGCACATCTTAACTCTTACCTTGTTTGAAAACCAGACAGGAGAAAAAGAAAATTACCTCCTGTACACCTCATGTGATATCCCATATGCTACAAAGCTCAGGTGGCTGTTGCAGTTTTGAACAACAAGCGATCCTCTTATAGTAGATAAGCTGCACGTAGCCAATACATTCAACTGACAGTCTATTGGCAGTGGTGGGATTTGAACCCACGCCTCCTGACAGACTGGAGCCTTAATCCAGCGCCTTTGACCACTCGGCCACACTACCGTTGGGAACTAGATTTTACCAAAACAAACCGGAGGGGGTTAGATGTAAATGACACTTTGGCGACAATTGGACAATCTTAACGAAGACACACATGGAAGAACATTAGAAACTTCAAACACATATCCTGTGGGAGTATAGAGCTTTACTCGAGATCAAAGCCCACAAAAATATCAGCCAAGTTCAGGGCTTCAGCTCTTGGGTCAATTCTGTCACATTTTCAACTTCAAAAGCAAGTCACTTTCAGCAGGAGATGAGTTAATGTTTAGAAGGCAAGGACAAGGGGAACATAACAGATAACATGGGAGTTGATAAAGGATTCCTTTAGCAGAGGATGGTTTCGATCCATCGACCTCTGGGTTATGGGCCCAGCACGCTTCCGCTGCGCCACTCTGCTGTTTTACAATGAAACAGTTTCATATGAACACAGTCCATTGTTTCAATGGGTTGGCTTAGCAGTTAAATCAAGTGGACTCAGCGAAAAATACAGGCAAATGTGACTCAATGGGAAGGCGCCCTGTGTTACCTTGTTTGAAAACCAGACTGAAGGAATAGAAAATCACCTCCTGTATGGACATTGCACATGCTACGAAGCTCAGCTGGCTCTTGCAGTTTTCAACAACAACAGATCTTACAGTAGAAAGTACTACAAGTAGCCAACACATACAAGCAAATAGCAGTTGATTGGCAGTGGTGGGATTTGAACCCACGCCTCCTGAGAGACTGGAGCCTAAATCCAGCGCCTTAGACCACTCGGCCACACTACCATTAAATCTGATTTTACCCAAACAATTCTGAGTCGTCTGAATGAAAAGTCCACTTTGACGACAATTGGACAATCAAATCGAAGAAACACATGGAAGAACATTCGAAACTTCAAACACATACCCTCTGGGAGTATAGAGCTTGACTCAAGATCAAAAGACCACTAAACTATCAGCCAAGTTCAGGGCTTTAGCTCTTGGGTCAATTCTGTCATATTATCAACTTCAAAAGCCAAAGCAAGTCACTTTCAGCAGTAGGTGAGTTCATGTTCAGAAGGAAAGGGAGACATAGCAGTGTAAAAAGGATTACTTTAGCAGAGGATGGTTTCGATCCATCGACCTCTGGGTTATGGGCCCAGCACGCTTCCGCTGCGCCACTCTGCTCTTGTTTATTGAAATAATTTCATATGAACATAGTCTTTGGTTTTAATAGGTTTTATCAGCAGTTGAATCGACTGGACAAGGAGGAAGTTATTGGTAAATGTGAAGTTATGTGCCCCAATCTCAAGGTGCACATCTTAACTCTTACCTTGTTTGAAAACCAGACAGGAGAAAAAGAAAATTACCTCCTGTACACCTCATGTGGTATCCCATATGCTACAAAGCTCAGGTGGCTGTTGCAGTTTTGAACAACAAGAGATCCTCTTATAGTAGATAAGCTGCACGTAGCCAATACATTCAACTGACAGTCTATTGGCAGTGGTGGGATTTGAACCCACGCCTCCTGACAGACTGGAGCCTTAATCCAGCGCCTTTGACCACTCGGCCACACTACCGTTGGGAAACAGATTTTACCCAAACAAACCGGAGGGGGTTAGATGTAAATGACACTTTGGCGACAATTGGACAATCTTAACGAAGACACAGATGGAAGAACATTAGAAACTTCAAACACATATCCTGTGGGAGTATAGAGCTTTACTCGAGATCAAAGCCCACAAAAATATCAGCCAAGTTCAGGGCTTCAGCTCTTGGGTCAATTCTGTCACATTTTCAACTTCAAAAGCAAGTCACTTTCAGCAGGAGATGAGTTAATGTTTAGAAGGCAAGGACAAGGGGAACATAACAGATAACATGGGAGTTGATAAAGGATTCCTTTAGCAGAGGATGGTTTCGATCCATCGACCTCTGGGTTATGGGCCCAGCACGCTTCCGCTGCGCCACTCTGCTCTTGTTTATTGAAATAATTTCATACGGACATAGTCTTTGGTTTTAATAGGTTTTATCAGCAGTTGAATCGACTGGACAAGGAGGAAGTTATTGGTAAATGTGAAGTTATGTGCCCCAATCTGAAGGTGCACATCTTAACTCTTACCTCGTTTGAAAACCAGACAGGAGAAAAAGAAAATTACCCCCTGTACACCCCATATGCTACAAAGCTCAGCTGGCTGTTGCAGTTTTCTACAACTAGTAGATAAGCTGCACGTAGCCAATACATTCAACTGACAGTCTATTGGCAGTGGTGGGATTTGAACCCACGCCTCCTGAGAGACTGGAGCCTTAATCCAGCGCCTTTGACCACTCGGCCACACTACCGTTGGGAACAAGATTTTACCCAAGTAAACCGGAGGGGGTTAGATGTAAATGACACTTTGGCGACAATTGGACAATCTTAACGAAGACACACATGGAAGAACATTAGAAACTTCAAACACATATCCTGTGGGAGTATAGAGCTTTACTCGAGATCAAAGACCACAAAAATGTCAGCCAAGTTCAGGGCTTCAGCTCTTGGGTCAATTCTGTCACATTTTCAACTTCAAAAGGAAGTCACTTTCAGCAGGAGATGAGTTAATGTTTAGAAGGCAAGGACAAGGGAAACATAACAGATAACATGGGAGTTGATAAAGGATTCCTTTAGCAGAAGATGGTTTCGATCCATCGACCTCTGGGTTATGGGCCCAGCACGCTTCCGCTGCGCCACTCTGCTCTTTCACAATGAAACAGTTTCATATGAACACAGTCCATTGTTTCAATGGGTTGGCTTAGCAGTTAAATCAAGTGGACTCAGCGAAAAATACAGGCAAATGTGACTCAATGGGAAGGCGCCCTGTGTTACCTTGTTTGAAAACCAGACTGAAGGAATAGAAAATCACCTCCTGTATGGACATTGCACATGCTACGAAGCTCAGCTGGCTCTTGCAGTTTTCAACAACAACAGATCTTACAGTAGAAAGTACTACAAGTAGCCAACACATACATGCAAATAGCAGTCGATTGGCAGTGGTGGGATTTGAACCCACGCCTCCTGAGAGACTGGAGCCTAAATCCATACTACCATTAATTGTGATTTTACCCAAACAATTCTGAGTCGTTTGAATGAAAAGTCCACTTTGACGACAATTGGACAATCAAATCGAAGAAACACATGGAAGAACATTCGAAACTTCAAACACATACCCTGTGGGAGTATAGAGCTTGACTCAAGATCAAAAGACCACTAAACTATCAGCCAAGTTCCGGGCTTTAGCTCTTGGGTCAATTCTGTCATATTATCAACTTCAAAAGCCAAAGCAAGTCACTTTCAGCAGTAGGTGAGTTCATGTTCAGAAGGAAAGGGAGACATAGCAGTATAAAAAGGATTCCTTTAGCAGAGGATGGTTTCGATCCATCGACCTCTGGGTTATGGGCCCAGCACGCTTCCGCTGCGCCACTCTGCTCTTGTTTATTGAAATAATTTCATACGGACATAGTCTTTGGTTTTAATAGGTTTTATCAGCAGTTGAATCGACTGGACAAGGAGGAAGTTATTGGTAAATGTGAAGTTATGTGCCCCAATCTGAAGGTGCACATCTTAACTCTTACCTCGTTTGAAAACCAGACAGGAGAAAAAGAAAATTACCTCCTGTACACCTCATGTGATATCCCATATGCTACAAAGCTCAGCTGGCTGTTGCAGTTTTGAACAACAAGAGATCCTCTTATAGTAGATAAGCTGCACGTAGCCAATACATTCAACTGACAGTCTATTGGCAGTGGTGGGATTTGAACCCACGCCTCCTGAGAGACTGGAGCCTTAATCCAGCGCCTTTGACCACTCGGCCACACTAGCGTTGGGAAATAGATTTTACCCAAACAAACCGGAGGGGGTTAGATGTAAATGACACTTTGGCGACAATTGGACAATCTTAACGAAGACACAGATGGAAGAACATTAGAAACTTCAAACACATATCCTGTGGGAGTATAGAGCTTTACTCGAGATCAAAGCCCACAAAAATATCAGCCAAGTTCAGGGCTTCAGCTCTTGGGTCAATTCTGTCACATTTTCAACTTCAAAAGCAAGTCACTTTCAGCAGGAGATGAGTTAATGTTTAGAAGGCAAGGACAAGAGGAACATAACAGATAACATGGGAGTTGATAAAGGATTCCTTTAGCAGAGGATGGTTTCGATCCATCGACCTCTGGGTTATGGGCCCAGCACGCTTCCGCTGCGCCACTCTGCTGTTTTACAATGAAACAGTTTCATATGAACACAGTCCATTGTTTCAATGGGTTGGCTTAGCAGTTAAATCAAGTGGACTCAGCGAAAAATACAGGCAAATGTGACTCAATGGGAAGGCGCCCTGTGTTACCTTGTTTGAAAACCAGACTGAAGGAATAGAAAATCACCTCCTGTATGGACATTGCACATGCTACGAAGCTCAGCTGGCTCTTGCAGTTTTCAACAACAACAGATCTTACAGTAGAAAGTACTACAAGTAGCCAACACATACAAGCAAATAGCAGTTGATTGGCAGTGGTGGGATTTGAACCCACGCCTCCTGAGAGACTGGAGCCTAAATCCAGCGCCTTAGACCACTCGGCCACACTACCATTAATTGTGATTTTACCCAAACAATTCTGAGTCGTCTGAATGAAAAGTCCACTTTGACGACAATTGGACAATCAAATCGAAGAAACACATGGAAGAACATTCGAAACTTCAAACACATACCCTCTGGGAGTATAGAGCTTGACTCAAGATCAAAAGACCACTAAACTATCAGCCAAGTTCATGGCTTTAGCTCTTGGGTCAATTCTGTCATATTATCAACTTCAAAAGCCAAAGCAAGTCACTTTCAGCAGTAGGTGAGTTCATGTTCAGAAGGAAAGGGAGACATAGCAGTGTAAAAAGGATTACTTTAGCAGAGGATTGTTTCGATCCATCGACCTCTGGGTTATGGGCCCAGCACGCTTCCGCTGCGCCACTCTGCTCTTGTTTATTGAAATAATTTCATACGAACATAGTCTTTGGTTTTAATAGGTTTTATCAGCAGTTGAATCGACTGGACAAGGAGGAAGTTATTGGTAAATGTGAAGTTATGTGCCCCAATCTGAAGGTGCACATCTTAACTCTTACCTTGTTTGAAAACCAGACAGGAGAAAAAGAAAATTACCTCCTGTACACCTCATGTGATATCCCATATGCTACAAAGCTCAGGTGGCTGTTGCAGTTTTGAACAACAAGAGATCCTCTTATAGTAGATAAGCTGCACGTAGCCAATACATTCAACTGACAGTCTATTGGCAGTGGTGGGATTTGAACCCACGCCTCCTGAGAGACTGGAGCCTTAATCCAGCGCCTTTGACCACTCGGCCACACTACCGTTGGGAACTAGATTTTACCCAAACAAACCGGAGGGGGTTAGATGTAAATGACACTTTGGCGACAATTGGACAATCTTAACGAAGACACACATGGAAGATTATTAGAAACTTCAAACACATATCCTGTGGGAGTATAGAGCTTTACTCGAGATCAAAGACCACAAAAATGTCAGCCAAGTTCAGGGCTTCAGCTCTTGGGTCAATTCTGTCACATTTTCAACTTCAAAAGCAAGTCACTTTCAGCAGGAGATGAGTTAATGTTTAAAAGGCAAGGACAAGGGGAACATAACAGATAACATGGGAGTTGATAAAGGATTCCTTTAGCAGAGGATGGTTTCGATCCATCGACCTCTGGGTTATGGGCCCAGCACGCTTCCGCTGCGCCACTCTGCTCTTGTTTATTGAAATAATTTCATACGGACATAGTCTTTGGTTTTAATAGGTTTTATCAGCAGTTGAATCGACTGGACAAGGAGCAAGTTATTGGTAAATGTGGAGTTATGTGCCCCAATCTGAAGGTGAACATCTTAACTCTTACCTTGTTTGAAAACCAGACAGGAGAAAAAGAAAATTACCTCCTGTACACCTCATGTGATATCCCATATGCTACAAAGCTCAGGTGGCTGTTGCAGTTTTGAACAACAAGAGATCCTCTTATAGTAGATAAGCTGCACGTAGCCAATACATTCAACTGACAGTCTATTGGCAGTGGTGGGATTTGAACCCACGCCTCCTGACAGACTGGAGCCTTAATCCAGCGCCTTTGACCACTCGGCCACACTACCGTTGGGAACTAGATTTTACCAAAACAAACCGGAGGGGGTTAGATGTAAATGACACTTTGGCGACAATTGGACAATCTTAACGAAGACACACATGGAAGAACATTAGAAACTTCAAACACATATCCTGTGGGAGTATAGAGCTTTACTCGAGATCAAAGACCACAAAAATATCAGCCAAGTTCAGGGCTTCAGCTCTTGGGTCAATTCTGTCACATTTTCAACTTCAAAAGCAAGTCACTTTCAGCAGGAGATGAGTTAATGTTTAGAAGGCAAGGACAAGGGGAACATAACAGATAACATGGGAGTTGATAAAGGATTCCTTTAGCAGAGGATGGTTTCGATCCATCGACCTCTGGGTTATGGGCCCAGCACGCTTCCGCTGCGCCACTCTGCTGTTTTACAATGAAACAGTTTCATATGAACACAGTCCATTGTTTCAATGGGTTGGCTTAGCAGTTAAATCAAGTGGACTCAGCGAAAAATACAGGCAAATGTGACTCAATGGGAAGGCGCCCTGTGTTACCTTGTTTGAAAACCAGACTGAAGGAATAGAAAATCACCTCCTGTATGGACATTGCACATGCTACGAAGCTCAGCTGGCTCTTGCAGTTTTCAACAACAACAGATCTTACAGTAGAAAGTACTACAAGTAGCCAACACATACAAGCAAATAGCAGTTGATTGGCAGTGGTGGGATTTGAACCCACGCCTCCTGAGAGACTGGAGCCTAAATCCAGCGCCTTAGACCACTCGGCCACACTACCATTAAATCTGATTTTACCCAAACAATTCTGAGTCGTCTGAATGAAAAGTCCACTTTGACGACAATTGGACAATCAAATCGAAGAAACACATGGAAGAACATTCGAAACTTCAAACACATACCCTCTGGGAGTATAGAGCTTGACTCAAGATCAAAAGACCACTAAACTATCAGCCAAGTTCAGGGCTTTAGCTCTTGGGTCAATTCTGTCATATTATCAACTTCAAAAGCCAAAGCAAGTCACTTTCAGCAGTAGGTGAGTTCATGTTCAGAAGGAAAGGGAGACATAGCAGTGTAAAAAGGATTACTTTAGCAGAGGATGGTTTCGATCCATCGACCTCTGGGTTATGGGCCCAGCACGCTTCCGCTGCGCCACTCTGCTCTTGTTTATTGAAATAATTTCATATGAACATAGTCTTTGGTTTTAATAGGTTTTATCAGCAGTTGAATCGACTGGACAAGGAGGAAGTTATTGGTAAATGTGAAGTTATGTGCCCCAATCTCAAGGTGCACATCTTAACTCTTACCTTGTTTGAAAACCAGACAGGAGAAAAAGAAAATTACCTCCTGTACACCTCATGTGGTATCCCATATGCTACAAAGCTCAGGTGGCTGTTGCAGTTTTGAACAACAAGAGATCCTCTTATAGTAGATAAGCTGCACGTAGCCAATACATTCAACTGACAGTCTATTGGCAGTGGTGGGATTTGAACCCACGCCTCCTGACAGACTGGAGCCTTAATCCAGCGCCTTTGACCACTCGGCCACACTACCGTTGGGAAACAGATTTTACCCAAACAAACCGGAGGGGGTTAGATGTAAATGACACTTTGGCGACAATTGGACAATCTTAACGAAGACACAGATGGAAGAACATTAGAAACTTCAAACACATATCCTGTGGGAGTTTAGAGCTTTACTCGAGATCAAAGCCCACAAAAATATCAGCCAAGTTCAGGGCTTCAGCTCTTGGGTCAATTCTGTCACATTTTCAACTTCAAAAGCAAGTCACTTTCAGCAGGAGATGAGTTAATGTTTAGAAGGCAAGGACAAGGGGAACATAACAGATAACATGGGAGTTGATAAAGGATTCCTTTAGCAGAGGATGGTTTCGATCCATCGACCTCTGGGTTATGGGCCCAGCACGCTTCCGCTGCGCCACTCTGCTCTTGTTTATTGAAATAATTTCATACGGACATAGTCTTTGGTTTTAATAGGTTTTATCAGCAGTTGAATCGACTGGACAAGGAGGAAGTTATTGGTAAATGTGAAGTTATGTGCCCCAATCTGAAGGTGCACATCTTAACTCTTACCTCGTTTGAAAACCAGACAGGAGAAAAAGAAAATTACCTCCTGTACACCCCATATGCTACAAAGCTCAGCTGGCTGTTGCAGTTTTCTACAACTAGTAGATAAGCTGCACGTAGCCAATACATTCAACTGACAGTCTATTGGCAGTGGTGGGATTTGAACCCACGCCTCCTGAGAGACTGGAGCCTTAATCCAGCGCCTTTGACCACTCGGCCACACTACCGTTGGGAACTAGATTTTACCCAAACAAACCGGAGGGGGTTAGATGTAAATGACACTTTGGCGACAATTGGACAATCTTAACGAAGACACAGATGGAAGAACATTAGAAACTTCAAACACATATCCTGTGGGAGTATAGAGCTTTACTCGAGATCAAAGCCCACAAAAATATCAGCCAAGTTCAGGGCTTCAGCTCTTGGGTCAATTCTGTCACATTTTCAACTTCAAAAGCAAGTCACTTTCAGCAGGAGATGAGTTAATGTTTAGAAGGCAAGGACAAGAGGAACATAACAGATAACATGGGAGTTGATAAAGGATTCCTTTAGCAGAGGATGGTTTCGATCCATCGACCTCTGGGTTATGGGCCCAGCACGCTTCCGCTGCGCCACTCTGCTGTTTTACAATGAAACAGTTTCATATGAACACAGTCCATTGTTTCAATGGGTTGGCTTAGCAGTTAAATCAAGTGGACTCAGCGAAAAATACAGGCAAATGTGACTCAATGGGAAGGCGCCCTGTGTTACCTTGTTTGAAAACCAGACTGAAGGAATAGAAAATCACCTCCTGTATGGACATTGCACATGCTACGAAGCTCAGCTGGCTCTTGCAGTTTTCAACAACAACAGATCTTACAGTAGAAAGTACTACAAGTAGCCAACACATACAAGCAAATAGCAGTTGATTGGCAGTGGTGGGATTTGAACCCACGCCTCCTGAGAGACTGGAGCCTAAATCCAGCGCCTTAGACCACTCGGCCACACTACCATTAAATCTGATTTTACCCAAACAATTCTGAGTCGTCTGAATGAAAAGTCCACTTTGACGACAATTGGACAATCAAATCGAAGAAACACATGGAAGAACATTCGAAACTTCAAACACATACCCTCTGGGAGTATAGAGCTTGACTCAAGATCAAAAGACCACTAAACTATCAGCCAAGTTCATGGCTTTAGCTCTTGGGTCAATTCTGTCATATTATCAACTTCAAAAGCCAAAGCAAGTCACTTTCAGCAGTAGGTGAGTTCATGTTCAGAAGGAAAGGGAGACATAGCAGTGTAAAAAGGATTACTTTAGCAGAGGATGGTTTCGATCCATCGACCTCTGGGTTATGGGCCCAGCACGCTTCCGCTGCGCCACTCTGCTCTTGTTTATTGAAATAATTTCATACGAACATAGTCTTTGGTTTTAATAGGTTTTATCAGCAGTTGAATCGACTGGACAAGGAGGAAGTTATTGGTAAATGTGAAGTTATGTGCCCCAATCTGAAGGTGCACATCTTAACTCTTACCTTGTTTGAAAACCAGACAGGAGAAAAAGAAAATTACCTCCTGTACACCTCATGTGATATCCCATATGCTACAAAGCTCAGGTGGCTGTTGCAGTTTTGAACAACAAGAGATCCTCTTATAGTAGATTAGCTGCACGTAGCCAATACATTCAACTGACAGTCTATTGGCAGTGGTGGGATTTGAACCCACGCCTCCTGAGAGACTGGAGCCTTAATCCAGCGCCTTTGACCACTCGGCCACACTACCGTTGGGAACTAGATTTTACCCAAACAAACCGGAGGGGGTTAGATGTAAATGACACTTTGGCGACAATTGGACAATCTTAACGAAGACACACATGGAAGATTATTAGAAACTTCAAACACATATCCTGTGGGAGTATAGAGCTTTACTCGAGATCAAAGACCACAAAAATGTCAGCCAAGTTCAGGGCTTCAGCTCTTGGGTCAATTCTGTCACATTTTCAACTTCAAAAGCAAGTCACTTTCAGCAGGAGATGAGTTAATGTTTAAAAGGCAAGGACAAGGGGAACATAACAGATAACATGGGAGTTGATAAAGGATTCCTTTAGCAGAGGATGGTTTCGATCCAGCGACCTCTGGGTTATGGGCCCAGCACGCTTCCGCTGCGCCACTCTGCTCTTGTTTATTGAAATAATTTCATACGGACATAGTCTTTGGTTTTAATAGGTTTTATCAGCAGTTGAATCGACTGGACAAGGAGCAAGTTATTGGTAAATGTGGAGTTATGTGCCCCAATCTGAAGGTGCACATCTTAACTCTTACCTTGTTTGAAAACCAGACAGGAGAAAAAGAAAATTACCTCCTGTACACCTCATGTGATATCCCATATGCTACAAAGCTCAGGTGGCTGTTGCAGTTTTGAACAACAAGCGATCCTCTTATAGTAGATAAGCTGCACGTAGCCAATACATTCAACTGACAGTCTATTGGCAGTGGTGGGATTTGAACCCACGCCTCCTGACAGACTGGAGCCTTAATCCAGCGCCTTTGACCACTCGGCCACACTACCGTTGGGAACTAGATTTTACCAAAACAAACCGGAGGGGGTTAGATGTAAATAACACTTTGGCGACAATTGGACAATCTTAACGAAGACACACATGGAAGAACATTAGAAACTTCAAACACATATCCTGTGGGAGTATAGAGCTTTACTCGAGATCAAAGCCCACAAAAATATCAGCCAAGTTCAGGGCTTCAGCTCTTGGGTCAATTCTGTCACATTTTCAACTTCAAAAGCAAGTCACTTTCAGCAGGAGATGAGTTAATGTTTAGAAGGCAAGGACAAGGGGAACATAACAGATAACATGGGAGTTGATAAAGGATTCCTTTAGCAGAGGATGGTTTCGATCCATCGACCTCTGGGTTATGGGCCCAGCACGCTTCCGCTGCGCCACTCTGCTCTTGTTTATTGAAATAATTTCATACGGACATAGTCTTTGGTTTTAATAGGTTTTATCAGCAGTTGAATCGACTGGACAAGGAGGAAGTTATTGGTAAATGTGAAGTTATGTGCCCCAATCTGAAGGTGCACATCTTAACTCTTACCTCGTTTGAAAACCAGACAGGAGAAAAAGAAAATTACCTCCTGTACACCCCATATGCTACAAAGCTCAGCTGGCTGTTGCAGTTTTCTACAACTAGTAGATAAGCTGCACGTAGCCAATACATTCAACTGACAGTCTATTGGCAGTGGTGGGATTTGAACCCACGCCTCCTGAGAGACTGGAGCCTTAATCCAGCGCCTTTGACCACTCGGCCACACTACCGTTGGGAAATAGATTTTACCCAAACAAACCGGAGGGGGTTAGATGTAAATGACACTTTGGCGACAATTGGACAATCTTAACGAAGACACAGATGGAAGAACATTAGAAACTTCAAACACATATCCTGTGGGAGTATAGAGCTTTACTCGAGATCAAAGCCCACAAAAATATCAGCCAAGTTCAGGGCTTCAGCTCTTGGGTCAATTCTGTCACATTTTCAACTTCAAAAGCAAGTCACTTTCAGCAGGAGATGAGTTAATGTTTAGAAGGCAAGGACAAGAGGAACATAACAGATAACATGGGAGTTGATAAAGGATTCCTTTAGCAGAGGATGGTTTCGATCCATCGACCTCTGGGTTATGGGCCCAGCACGCTTCCGCTGCGCCACTCTGCTGTTTTACAATGAAACAGTTTCATATGAACACAGTCCATTGTTTCAATGGGTTGGCTTAGCAGTTAAATCAAGTGGACTCAGCGAAAAATACAGGCAAATGTGACTCAATGGGAAGGCGCCCTGTGTTACCTTGTTTGAAAACCAGACTGAAGGAATAGAAAATCACCTCCTGTATGGACATTGCACATGCTACGAAGCTCAGCTGGCTCTTGCAGTTTTCAACAACAACAGATCTTACAGTAGAAAGTACTACAAGTAGCCAACACATACAAGCAAATAGCAGTTGATTGGCAGTGGTGGGATTTGAACCCACGCCTCCTGAGAGACTGGAGCCTAAATCCAGCGCCTTAGACCACTCGGCCACACTACCATTAATTGTGATTTTACCCAAACAATTCTGAGTCGTCTGAATGAAAAGTCCACTTTGACGACAATTGGACAATCAAATCGAAGAAACACATGGAAGAACATTCGAAACTTCAAACACATACCCTCTGGGAGTATAGAGCTTGACTCAAGATCAAAAGACCACTAAACTATCAGCCAAGTTCATGGCTTTAGCTCTTGGGTCAATTCTGTCATATTATCAACTTCAAAAGCCAAAGCAAGTCACTTTCAGCAGTAGGTGAGTTCATGTTCAGAAGGAAAGGGAGACATAGCAGTGTAAAAAGGATTACTTTAGCAGAGGATTGTTTCGATCCATCGACCTCTGGGTTATGGGCCCAGCACGCTTCCGCTGCGCCACTCTGCTCTTGTTTATTGAAATAATTTCATACGAACATAGTCTTTGGTTTTAATAGGTTTTATCAGCAGTTGAATCGACTGGACAAGGAGGAAGTTATTGGTAAATGTGAAGTTATGTGCCCCAATCTGAAGGTGCACATCTTAACTCTTACCTTGTTTGAAAACCAGACAGGAGAAAAAGAAAATTACCTCCTGTACACCTCATGTGATATCCCATATGCTACAAAGCTCAGGTGGCTGTTGCAGTTTTGAACAACAAGAGATCCTCTTATAGTAGATAAGCTGCACGTAGCCAATACATTCAACTGACAGTCTATTGGCAGTGGTGGGATTTGAACCCACGCCTCCTGAGAGACTGGAGCCTTAATCCAGCGCCTTTGACCACTCGGCCACACTACCGTTGGGAACTAGATTTTACCCAAACAAACCGGAGGGGGTTAGATGTAAATGACACTTTGGCGACAATTGGACAATCTTAACGAAGACACACATGGAAGATTATTAGAAACTTCAAACACATATCCTGTGGGAGTATAGAGCTTTACTCGAGATCAAAGACCACAAAAATGTCAGCCAAGTTCAGGGCTTCAGCTCTTGGGTCAATTCTGTCACATTTTCAACTTCAAAAGCAAGTCACTTTCAGCAGGAGATGAGTTAATGTTTAAAAGGCAAGGACAAGGGGAACATAACAGATAACATGGGAGTTGATAAAGGATTCCTTTAGCAGAGGATGGTTTCGATCCATCGACCTCTGGGTTATGGGCCCAGCACGCTTCCGCTGCGCCACTCTGCTCTTGTTTATTGAAATAATTTCATACGGACATAGTCTTTGGTTTTAATAGGTTTTATCAGCAGTTGAATCGACTGGACAAGGAGCAAGTTATTGGTAAATGTGGAGTTATGTGCCCCAATCTGAAGGTGAACATCTTAACTCTTACCTTGTTTGAAAACCAGACAGGAGAAAAAGAAAATTACCTCCTGTACACCTCATGTGATATCCCATATGCTACAAAGCTCAGGTGGCTGTTGCAGTTTTGAACAACAAGAGATCCTCTTATAGTAGATAAGCTGCACGTAGCCAATACATTCAACTGACAGTCTATTGGCAGTGGTGGGATTTGAACCCACGCCTCCTGACAGACTGGAGCCTTAATCCAGCGCCTTTGACCACTCGGCCACACTACCGTTGGGAACTAGATTTTACCAAAACAAACCGGAGGGGGTTAGATGTAAATGACACTTTGGCGACAATTGGACAATCTTAACGAAGACACACATGGAAGAACATTAGAAACTTCAAACACATATCCTGTGGGAGTATAGAGCTTTACTCGAGATCAAAGACCACAAAAATATCAGCCAAGTTCAGGGCTTCAGCTCTTGGGTCAATTCTGTCACATTTTCAACTTCAAAAGCAAGTCACTTTCAGCAGGAGATGAGTTAATGTTTAGAAGGCAAGGACAAGGGGAACATAACAGATAACATGGGAGTTGATAAAGGATTCCTTTAGCAGAGGATGGTTTCGATCCATCGACCTCTGGGTTATGGGCCCAGCACGCTTCCGCTGCGCCACTCTGCTGTTTTACAATGAAACAGTTTCATATGAACACAGTCCATTGTTTCAATGGGTTGGCTTAGCAGTTAAATCAAGTGGACTCAGCGAAAAATACAGGCAAATGTGACTCAATGGGAAGGCGCCCTGTGTTACCTTGTTTGAAAACCAGACTGAAGGAATAGAAAATCACCTCCTGTATGGACATTGCACATGCTACGAAGCTCAGCTGGCTCTTGCAGTTTTCAACAACAACAGATCTTACAGTAGAAAGTACTACAAGTAGCCAACACATACAAGCAAATAGCAGTTGATTGGCAGTGGTGGGATTTGAACCCACGCCTCCTGAGAGACTGGAGCCTAAATCCAGCGCCTTAGACCACTCGGCCACACTACCATTAAATCTGATTTTACCCAAACAATTCTGAGTCGTCTGAATGAAAAGTCCACTTTGACGACAATTGGACAATCAAATCGAAGAAACACATGGAAGAACATTCGAAACTTCAAACACATACCCTCTGGGAGTATAGAGCTTGACTCAAGATCAAAAGACCACTAAACTATCAGCCAAGTTCAGGGCTTTAGCTCTTGGGTCAATTCTGTCATATTATCAACTTCAAAAGCCAAAGCAAGTCACTTTCAGCAGTAGGTGAGTTCATGTTCAGAAGGAAAGGGAGACATAGCAGTGTAAAAAGGATTACTTTAGCAGAGGATGGTTTCGATCCATCGACCTCTGGGTTATGGGCCCAGCACGCTTCCGCTGCGCCACTCTGCTCTTGTTTATTGAAATAATTTCATATGAACATAGTCTTTGGTTTTAATAGGTTTTATCAGCAGTTGAATCGACTGGACAAGGAGGAAGTTATTGGTAAATGTGAAGTTATGTGCCCCAATCTCAAGGTGCACATCTTAACTCTTACCTTGTTTGAAAACCAGACAGGAGAAAAAGAAAATTACCTCCTGTACACCTCATGTGGTATCCCATATGCTACAAAGCTCAGGTGGCTGTTGCAGTTTTGAACAACAAGAGATCCTCTTATAGTAGATAAGCTGCACGTAGCCAATACATTCAACTGACAGTCTATTGGCAGTGGTGGGATTTGAACCCACGCCTCCTGACAGACTGGAGCCTTAATCCAGCGCCTTTGACCACTCGGCCACACTACCGTTGGGAAACAGATTTTACCCAAACAAACCGGAGGGGGTTAGATGTAAATGACACTTTGGCGACAATTGGACAATCTTAACGAAGACACAGATGGAAGAACATTAGAAACTTCAAACACATATCCTGTGGGAGTTTAGAGCTTTACTCGAGATCAAAGCCCACAAAAATATCAGCCAAGTTCAGGGCTTCAGCTCTTGGGTCAATTCTGTCACATTTTCAACTTCAAAAGCAAGTCACTTTCAGCAGGAGATGAGTTAATGTTTAGAAGGCAAGGACAAGGGGAACATAACAGATAACATGGGAGTTGATAAAGGATTCCTTTAGCAGAGGATGGTTTCGATCCATCGACCTCTGGGTTATGGGCCCAGCACGCTTCCGCTGCGCCACTCTGCTCTTGTTTATTGAAATAATTTCATACGGACATAGTCTTTGGTTTTAATAGGTTTTATCAGCAGTTGAATCGACTGGACAAGGAGGAAGTTATTGGTAAATGTGAAGTTATGTGCCCCAATCTGAAGGTGCACATCTTAACTCTTACCTCGTTTGAAAACCAGACAGGAGAAAAAGAAAATTACCTCCTGTACACCCCATATGCTACAAAGCTCAGCTGGCTGTTGCAGTTTTCTACAACTAGTAGATAAGCTGCACGTAGCCAATACATTCAACTGACAGTCTATTGGCAGTGGTGGGATTTGAACCCACGCCTCCTGAGAGACTGGAGCCTTAATCCAGCGCCTTTGACCACTCGGCCACACTACCGTTGGGAACTAGATTTTACCCAAACAAACCGGAGGGGGTTAGATGTAAATGACACTTTGGCGACAATTGGACAATCTTAACGAAGACACAGATGGAAGAACATTAGAAACTTCAAACACATATCCTGTGGGAGTATAGAGCTTTACTCGAGATCAAAGCCCACAAAAATATCAGCCAAGTTCAGGGCTTCAGCTCTTGGGTCAATTCTGTCACATTTTCAACTTCAAAAGCAAGTCACTTTCAGCAGGAGATGAGTTAATGTTTAGAAGGCAAGGACAAGAGGAACATAACAGATAACATGGGAGTTGATAAAGGATTCCTTTAGCAGAGGATGGTTTCGATCCATCGACCTCTGGGTTATGGGCCCAGCACGCTTCCGCTGCGCCACTCTGCTGTTTTACAATGAAACAGTTTCATATGAACACAGTCCATTGTTTCAATGGGTTGGCTTAGCAGTTAAATCAAGTGGACTCAGCGAAAAATACAGGCAAATGTGACTCAATGGGAAGGCGCCCTGTGTTACCTTGTTTGAAAACCAGACTGAAGGAATAGAAAATCACCTCCTGTATGGACATTGCACATGCTACGAAGCTCAGCTGGCTCTTGCAGTTTTCAACAACAACAGATCTTACAGTAGAAAGTACTACAAGTAGCCAACACATACAAGCAAATAGCAGTTGATTGGCAGTGGTGGGATTTGAACCCACGCCTCCTGAGAGACTGGAGCCTAAATCCAGCGCCTTAGACCACTCGGCCACACTACCATTAAATCTGATTTTACCCAAACAATTCTGAGTCGTCTGAATGAAAAGTCCACTTTGACGACAATTGGACAATCAAATCGAAGAAACACATGGAAGAACATTCGAAACTTCAAACACATACCCTCTGGGAGTATAGAGCTTGACTCAAGATCAAAAGACCACTAAACTATCAGCCAAGTTCATGGCTTTAGCTCTTGGGTCAATTCTGTCATATTATCAACTTCAAAAGCCAAAGCAAGTCACTTTCAGCAGTAGGTGAGTTCATGTTCAGAAGGAAAGGGAGACATAGCAGTGTAAAAAGGATTACTTTAGCAGAGGATGGTTTCGATCCATCGACCTCTGGGTTATGGGCCCAGCACGCTTCCGCTGCGCCACTCTGCTCTTGTTTATTGAAATAATTTCATACGAACATAGTCTTTGGTTTTAATAGGTTTTATCAGCAGTTGAATCGACTGGACAAGGAGGAAGTTATTGGTAAATGTGAAGTTATGTGCCCCAATCTGAAGGTGCACATCTTAACTCTTACCTTGTTTGAAAACCAGACAGGAGAAAAAGAAAATTACCTCCTGTACACCTCATGTGATATCCCATATGCTACAAAGCTCAGGTGGCTGTTGCAGTTTTGAACAACAAGAGATCCTCTTATAGTAGATTAGCTGCACGTAGCCAATACATTCAACTGACAGTCTATTGGCAGTGGTGGGATTTGAACCCACGCCTCCTGAGAGACTGGAGCCTTAATCCAGCGCCTTTGACCACTCGGCCACACTACCGTTGGGAACTAGATTTTACCCAAACAAACCGGAGGGGGTTAGATGTAAATGACACTTTGGCGACAATTGGACAATCTTAACGAAGACACACATGGAAGATTATTAGAAACTTCAAACACATATCCTGTGGGAGTATAGAGCTTTACTCGAGATCAAAGACCACAAAAATGTCAGCCAAGTTCAGGGCTTCAGCTCTTGGGTCAATTCTGTCACATTTTCAACTTCAAAAGCAAGTCACTTTCAGCAGGAGATGAGTTAATGTTTAAAAGGCAAGGACAAGGGGAACATAACAGATAACATGGGAGTTGATAAAGGATTCCTTTAGCAGAGGATGGTTTCGATCCAGCGACCTCTGGGTTATGGGCCCAGCACGCTTCCGCTGCGCCACTCTGCTCTTGTTTATTGAAATAATTTCATACGGACATAGTCTTTGGTTTTAATAGGTTTTATCAGCAGTTGAATCGACTGGACAAGGAGCAAGTTATTGGTAAATGTGGAGTTATGTGCCCCAATCTGAAGGTGCACATCTTAACTCTTACCTTGTTTGAAAACCAGACAGGAGAAAAAGAAAATTACCTCCTGTACACCTCATGTGATATCCCATATGCTACAAAGCTCAGGTGGCTGTTGCAGTTTTGAACAACAAGCGATCCTCTTATAGTAGATAAGCTGCACGTAGCCAATACATTCAACTGACAGTCTATTGGCAGTGGTGGGATTTGAACCCACGCCTCCTGACAGACTGGAGCCTTAATCCAGCGCCTTTGACCACTCGGCCACACTACCGTTGGGAACTAGATTTTACCAAAACAAACCGGAGGGGGTTAGATGTAAATAACACTTTGGCGACAATTGGACAATCTTAACGAAGACACACATGGAAGAACATTAGAAACTTCAAACACATATCCTGTGGGAGTATAGAGCTTTACTCGAGATCAAAGCCCACAAAAATATCAGCCAAGTTCAGGGCTTCAGCTCTTGGGTCAATTCTGTCACATTTTCAACTTCAAAAGCAAGTCACTTTCAGCAGGAGATGAGTTAATGTTTAGAAGGCAAGGACAAGGGGAACATAACAGATAACATGGGAGTTGATAAAGGATTCCTTTAGCAGAGGATGGTTTCGATCCATCGACCTCTGGGTTATGGGCCCAGCACGCTTCCGCTGCGCCACTCTGCTCTTGTTTATTGAAATAATTTCATACGGACATAGTCTTTGGTTTTAATAGGTTTTATCAGCAGTTGAATCGACTGGACAAGGAGGAAGTTATTGGTAAATGTGAAGTTATGTGCCCCAATCTGAAGGTGCACATCTTAACTCTTACCTCGTTTGAAAACCAGACAGGAGAAAAAGAAAATTACCTCCTGTACACCCCATATGCTACAAAGCTCAGCTGGCTGTTGCAGTTTTCTACAACTAGTAGATAAGCTGCACGTAGCCAATACATTCAACTGACAGTCTATTGGCAGTGGTGGGATTTGAACCCACGCCTCCTGAGAGACTGGAGCCTTAATCCAGCGCCTTTGACCACTCGGCCACACTACCGTTGGGAAATAGATTTTACCCAAACAAACCGGAGGGGGTTAGATGTAAATGACACTTTGGCGACAATTGGACAATCTTAACGAAGACACAGATGGAAGAACATTAGAAACTTCAAACACATATCCTGTGGGAGTATAGAGCTTTACTCGAGATCAAAGCCCACAAAAATATCAGCCAAGTTCAGGGCTTCAGCTCTTGGGTCAATTCTGTCACATTTTCAACTTCAAAAGCAAGTCACTTTCAGCAGGAGATGAGTTAATGTTTAGAAGGCAAGGACAAGAGGAACATAACAGATAACATGGGAGTTGATAAAGGATTCCTTTAGCAGAGGATGGTTTCGATCCATCGACCTCTGGGTTATGGGCCCAGCACGCTTCCGCTGCGCCACTCTGCTGTTTTACAATGAAACAGTTTCATATGAACACAGTCCATTGTTTCAATGGGTTGGCTTAGCAGTTAAATCAAGTGGACTCAGCGAAAAATACAGGCAAATGTGACTCAATGGGAAGGCGCCCTGTGTTACCTTGTTTGAAAACCAGACTGAAGGAATAGAAAATCACCTCCTGTATGGACATTGCACATGCTACGAAGCTCAGCTGGCTCTTGCAGTTTTCAACAACAACAGATCTTACAGTAGAAAGTACTACAAGTAGCCAACACATACAAGCAAATAGCAGTTGATTGGCAGTGGTGGGATTTGAACCCACGCCTCCTGAGAGACTGGAGCCTAAATCCAGCGCCTTAGACCACTCGGCCACACTACCATTAAATCTGATTTTACCCAAACAATTCTGAGTCGTCTGAATGAAAAGTCCACTTTGACGACAATTGGACAATCAAATCGAAGAAACACATGGAAGAACATTCGAAACTTCAAACACATACCCTCTGGGAGTATAGAGCTTGACTCAAGATCAAAAGACCACTAAACTATCAGCCAAGTTCAGGGCTTTAGCTCTTGGGTCAATTCTGTCATATTATCAACTTCAAAAGCCAAAGCAAGTCACTTTCAGCAGTAGGTGAGTTCATGTTCAGAAGGAAAGGGAGACATAGCAGTGTAAAAAGGATTACTTTAGCAGAGGATGGTTTCGATCCATCGACCTCTGGGTTATGGGCCCAGCACGCTTCCGCTGCGCCACTCTGCTCTTGTTTATTGAAATAATTTCATATGAACATAGTCTTTGGTTTTAATAGGTTTTATCAGCAGTTGAATCGACTGGACAAGGAGGAAGTTATTGGTAAATGTGAAGTTATGTGCCCCAATCTGAAGGTGCACATCTTAACTCTTACCTTGTTTGAAAACCAGACAGGAGAAAAAGAAAATTACCTCCTGTACACCTCATGTGATATCCCATATGCTACAAAGCTCAGGTGGCTGTTGCAGTTTTGAACAACAAGAGATCCTCTTATAGTAGATAAGCTGCACGTAGCCAATACATTCAACTGACAGTCTATTGGCAGTGGTGGGATTTGAACCCACGCCTCCTGACAGACTGGAGCCTTAATCCAGCGCCTTTGACCACTCGGCCACACTACCGTTGGGAACTAGATTTTACCAAAACAAACCGGAGGGGGTTAGATGTAAATGACACTTTGGCGACAATTGGACAATCTTAACGAAGACACACATGGAAGAACATTAGAAACTTCAAACACATATCCTGTGGGAGTATAGAGCTTTACTCGAGATCAAAGCCCACAAAAATATCAGCCAAGTTCAGGGCTTCAGCTCTTGGGTCAATTCTGTCACATTTTCAACTTCAAAAGCAAGTCACTTTCAGCAGGAGATGAGTTAATGTTTAGAAGGCAAGGACAAGGGGAACATAACAGATACCATGGGAGTTGATAAAGGATTCCTTTAGCAGAGGATGGTTTCGATCCATCGACCTCTGGGTTATGGGCCCAGCACGCTTCCGCTGCGCCACTCTGCTCTTGTTTATTGAAATAATTTCATACGGACATAGTCTTTGGTTTTAATAGGTTTTATCAGCAGTTGAATCGACTGGACAAGGAGGAAGTTATTGGTAAATGTGGAGTTATGTGCCCCAATCTGAAGGTGCACATCTTAACTCTTACCTCGTTTGAAAACCAGACAGGAGAAAAAGAAAATTACCTCCTGTACACCTCATGTGATATCCCATATGCTACAAAGCTCAGCTGGCTGTTGCAGTTTTGAACAACAAGAGATCCTCTTATAGTAGATAAGCTGCACGTAGCCAATACATTCAACTGACAGTCTATTGGCAGTGGTGGGATTTGAACCCACGCCTCCTGAGAGACTGGAGCCTTAATCCAGCGCCTTTGACCACTCGGCCACACTACCGTTGGGAACTAGATTTTACCCAAACAAACCGGAGGGGGTTAGATGTAAATGACACTTTGGCGACAATTGGACAATCTTAACAAAGACACAGATGGAAGAACATTAGAAACTTCAAACACATATCCTGTGGGAGTATAGAGCTTTACTCGAGATCAAAGCCCACAAAAATATCAGCCAAGTTCAGGGCTTCAGCTCTTGGGTCAATTCTGTCACATTTTCAACTTCAAAAGCAAGTCACTTTCAGCAGGAGATGAGTTAATGTTTAGAAGGCAAGGACAAGAGGAACATAACAGATAACATGGGAGTTGATAAAGGATTCCTTTAGCAGAGGATGGTTTCGATCCATCGACCTCTGGGTTATGGGCCCAGCACGCTTCCGCTGCGCCACTCTGCTGTTTTACAATGAAACAGTTTCATATGAACACAGTCCATTGTTTCAATGGGTTGGCTTAGCAGTTAAATCAAGTGGACTCAGCGAAAAATACAGGCAAATGTGACTCAATGGGAAGGCGCCCTGTGTTACCTTGTTTGAAAACCAGACTGAAGGAATAGAAAATCACCTCCTGTATGGACATTGCACATGCTACGAAGCTCAGCTGGCTCTTGCAGTTTTCAACAACAACAGATCTTACAGTAGAAAGTACTACAAGTAGCCAACACATACAAGCAAATAGCAGTTGATTGGCAGTGGTGGGATTTGAACCCACGCCTCCTGAGAGACTGGAGCCTAAATCCAGCGCCTTAGACCACTCGGCCACACTACCATTAAATCTGATTTTACCCAAACAATTCTGAGTCGTCTGAATGAAAAGTCCACTTTGACGACAATTGGACAATCAAATCGAAGAAACACATGGAAGAACATTCGAAACTTCAAACACATACCCTCTGGGAGTATAGAGCTTGACTCAAGATCAAAAGACCACTAAACTATCAGCCAAGTTCATGGCTTTAGCTCTTGGGTCAATTCTGTCATATTATCAACTTCAAAAGCCAAAGCAAGTCACTTTCAGCAGTAGGTGAGTTCATGTTCAGAAGGAAAGGGAGACATAGCAGTGTAAAAAGGATTACTTTAGCAGAGGATGGTTTCGATCCATCGACCTCTGGGTTATGGGCCCAGCACGCTTCCGCTGCGCCACTCTGCTCTTGTTTATTGAAATAATTTCATACGAACATAGTCTTTGGTTTTAATAGGTTTTATCAGCAGTTGAATCGACTGGACAAGGAGGAAGTTATTGGTAAATGTGAAGTTATGTGCCCCAATCTGAAGGTGCACATCTTAACTCTTACCTTGTTTGAAAACCAGACAGGAGAAAAAGAAAATTACCTCCTGTACACCTCATGTGATATCCCATATGCTACAAAGCTCAGGTGGCTGTTGCAGTTTTGAACAACAAGAGATCCTCTTATAGTAGATAAGCTGCACGTAGCCAATACATTCAACTGACAGTCTATTGGCAGTGGTGGGATTTGAACCCACGCCTCCTGAGAGACTGGAGCCTTAATCCAGCGCCTTTGACCACTCGGCCACACTACCGTTGGGAACTAGATTTTACCCAAACAAACCGGAGGGGGTTAGATGTAAATGACACTTTGGCGACAATTGGACAATCTTAACGAAGACACACATGGAAGATTATTAGAAACTTCAAACACATATCCTGTGGGAGTATAGAGCTTTACTCGAGATCAAAGACCACAAAAATGTCAGCCAAGTTCAGGGCTTCAGCTCTTGGGTCAATTCTGTCACATTTTCAACTTCAAAAGCAAGTCACTTTCAGCAGGAGATGAGTTAATGTTTAGAAGGCAAGGACAAGGGGAACATAACAGATAACATGGGAGTTGATAAAGGATTCCTTTAGCAGAGGATGGTTTCGATCCATCGACCTCTGGGTTATGGGCCCAGCACGCTTCCGCTGCGCCACTCTGCTCTTGTTTATTGAAATAATTTCATACGGACATAGTCTTTGGTTTTAATAGGTTTTATCAGCAGTTGAATCGACTGGACAAGGAGCAAGTTATTGGTAAATGTGGAGTTATGTGCCCCAATCTGAAGGTGCACATCTTAACTCTTACCTTGTTTGAAAACCAGACAGGAGAAAAAGAAAATTACCTCCTGTACACCTCATGTGATATCCCATATGCTACAAAGCTCAGGTGGCTGTTGCAGTTTTGAACAACAAGAGATCCTCTTATAGTAGATAAGCTGCACGTAGCCAATACATTCAACTGACAGTCTATTGGCAGTGGTGGGATTTGAACCCACGCCTCCTGACAGACTGGAGCCTTAATCCAGCGCCTTTGACCACTCGGCCACACTACCGTTGGGAACTAGATTTTACCAAAACAAACCGGAGGGGGTTAGATGTAAATGACACTTTGGCGACAATTGGACAATCTTAACGAAGACACACATGGAAGAACATTAGAAACTTCAAACACATATCCTGTGGGAGTATAGAGCTTTACTCGAGATCAAAGACCACAAAAATATCAGCCAAGTTCAGGGCTTCAGCTCTTGGGTCAATTCTGTCACATTTTCAACTTCAAAAGCAAGTCACTTTCAGCAGGAGATGAGTTAATGTTTAGAAGGCAAGGACAAGGGGAACATAACAGATAACATGGGAGTTGATAAAGGATTCCTTTAGCAGAGGATGGTTTCGATCCATCGACCTCTGGGTTATGGGCCCAGCACGCTTCCGCTGCGCCACTCTGCTGTTTTACAATGAAACAGTTTCATATGAACACAGTCCATTGTTTCAATGGGTTGGCTTAGCAGTTAAATCAAGTGGACTCAGCGAAAAATACAGGCAAATGTGACTCAATGGGAAGGCGCCCTGTGTTACCTTGTTTGAAAACCAGACTGAAGGAATAGAAAATCACCTCCTGTATGGACGTTGCACATGCTACGAAGCTCAGCTGGCTCTTGCAGTTTTCAACAACAACAGATCTTACAGTAGAAAGTACTACAAGTAGCCAACACATACAAGCAAATAGCAGTTGATTGGCAGTGGTGGGATTTGAACCCACGCCTCCTGAGAGACTGGAGCCTAAATCCAGCGCCTTAGACCACTCGGCCACACTACCATTAAATCTGATTTTACCCAAACAATTCTGAGTCGTCTGAATGAAAAGTCCACTTTGACGACAATTGGACAATCAAATCGAAGAAACACATGGAAGAACATTCGAAACTTCAAACACATACCCTCTGGGAGTATAGAGCTTGACTCAAGATCAAAAGACCACTAAACTATCAGCCAAGTTCAGGGCTTTAGCTCTTGGGTCAATTCTGTCATATTATCAACTTCAAAAGCCAAAGCAAGTCACTTTCAGCAGTAGGTGAGTTCATGTTCAGAAGGAAAGGGAGACATAGCAGTGTAAAAAGGATTACTTTAGCAGAGGATGGTTTCGATCCATCGACCTCTGGGTTATGGGCCCAGCACGCTTCCGCTGCGCCACTCTGCTCTTGTTTATTGAAATAATTTCATATGAACATAGTCTTTGGTTTTAATAGGTTTTATCAGCAGTTGAATCGACTGGACAAGGAGGAAGTTATTGGTAAATGTGAAGTTATGTGCCCCAATCTCAAGGTGCACATCTTAACTCTTACCTTGTTTGAAAACCAGACAGGAGAAAAAGAAAATTACCTCCTGTACACCTCATGTGGTATCCCATATGCTACAAAGCTCAGGTGGCTGTTGCAGTTTTGAACAACAAGAGATCCTCTTATAGTAGATAAGCTGCACGTAGCCAATACATTCAACTGACAGTCTATTGGCAGTGGTGGGATTTGAACCCACGCCTCCTGACAGACTGGAGCCTTAATCCAGCGCCTTTGACCACTCGGCCACACTACCGTTGGGAAACAGATTTTACCCAAACAAACCGGAGGGGGTTAGATGTAAATGACACTTTGGCGACAATTGGACAATCTTAACGAAGACACAGATGGAAGAACATTAGAAACTTCAAACACATATCCTGTGGGAGTATAGAGCTTTACTCGAGATCAAAGCCCACAAAAATATCAGCCAAGTTCAGGGCTTCAGCTCTTGGGTCAATTCTGTCACATTTTCAACTTCAAAAGCAAGTCACTTTCAGCAGGAGATGAGTTAATGTTTAAAAGGCAAGGACAAGGGGAACATAACAGATAACATGGGAGTTGATAAAGGATTCCTTTAGCAGAGCATGGTTTCGATCCATCGACCTCTGGGTTATGGGCCCAGCACGCTTCCGCTGCGCCACTCTGCTCTTGTTTATTGAAATAATTTCATACGGACATAGTCTTTGGTTTTAATAGGTTTTATCAGCAGTTGAATCGACTGGACAAGGAGCAAGTTATTGGTAAATGTGGAGTTATGTGCCCCAATCTGAAGGTGCACATCTTAACTCTTACCTTGTTTGAAAACCAGACAGGAGAAAAAGAAAATTACCTCCTGTACACCTCATGTGATATCCCATATGCTACAAAGCTCAGGTGGCTGTTGCAGTTTTGAACAACAAGCGATCCTCTTATAGTAGATAAGCTGCACGTAGCCAATACATTCAACTGACAGTCTATTGGCAGTGGTGGGATTTGAACCCACGCCTCCTGACAGACTGGAGCCTTAATCCAGCGCCTTTGACCACTCGGCCACACTACCGTTGGGAACTAGATTTTACCAAAACAAACCGGAGGGGGTTAGATGTAAATGACACTTTGGCGACAATTGGACAATCTTAACGAAGACACACATGGAAGAACATTAGAAACTTCAAACACATATCCTGTGGGAGTATAGAGCTTTACTCGAGATCAAAGCCCACAAAAATATCAGCCAAGTTCAGGGCTTCAGCTCTTGGGTCAATTCTGTCACATTTTCAACTTCAAAAGCAAGTCACTTTCAGCAGGAGATGAGTTAATGTTTAGAAGGCAAGGACAAGGGGAACATAACAGATAACATGGGAGTTGATAAAGGATTCCTTTAGCAGAGGATGGTTTCGATCCATCGACCTCTGGGTTATGGGCCCAGCACGCTTCCGCTGCGCCACTCTGCTCTTGTTTATTGAAATAATTTCATACGGACATAGTCTTTGGTTTTAATAGGTTTTATCAGCAGTTGAATCGACTGGACAAGGAGCAAGTTATTGGTAAATGTGGAGTTATGTGCCCCAATCTGAAGGTGCACATCTTAACTCTTACCTTGTTTGAAAACCAGACAGGAGAAAAAGAAAATTACCTCCTGTACACCTCATGTGATATCCCATATGCTACAAAGCTCAGGTGGCTGTTGCAGTTTTGAACAACAAGCGATCCTCTTATAGTAGATAAGCTGCACGTAGCCAATACATTCAACTGACAGTCTATTGGCAGTGGTGGGATTTGAACCCACGCCTCCTGACAGACTGGAGCCTTAATCCAGCGCCTTTGACCACTCGGCCACACTACCGTTGGGAACTAGATTTTACCAAAACAAACCGGAGGGGGTTAGATGTAAATGACACTTTGGCGACAATTGGACAATCTTAACGAAGACACACATGGAAGAACATTAGAAACTTCAAACACATATCCTGTGGGAGTATAGAGCTTTACTCGAGATCAAAGCCCACAAAAATATCAGCCAAGTTCAGGGCTTCAGCTCTTGGGTCAATTCTGTCACATTTTCAACTTCAAAAGCAAGTCACTTTCAGCAGGAGATGAGTTAATGTTTAGAAGGCAAGGACAAGGGGAACATAACAGATAACATGGGAGTTGATAAAGGATTCCTTTAGCAGAGGATGGTTTCGATCCATCGACCTCTGGGTTATGGGCCCAGCACGCTTCCGCTGCGCCACTCTGCTGTTTTACAATGAAACAGTTTCATATGAACACAGTCCATTGTTTCAATGGGTTGGCTTAGCAGTTAAATCAAGTGGACTCAGCGAAAAATACAGGCAAATGTGACTCAATGGGAAGGCGCCCTGTGTTACCTTGTTTGAAAACCAGACTGAAGGAATAGAAAATCACCTCCTGTATGGACATTGCACATGCTACGAAGCTCAGCTGGCTCTTGCAGTTTTCAACAACAACAGATCTTACAGTAGAAAGTACTACAAGTAGCCAACACATACAAGCAAATAGCAGTTGATTGGCAGTGGTGGGATTTGAACCCACGCCTCCTGAGAGACTGGAGCCTAAATCCAGCGCCTTAGACCACTCGGCCACACTACCATTAAATCTGATTTTACCCAAACAATTCTGAGTCGTCTGAATGAAAAGTCCACTTTGACGACAATTGGACAATCAAATCGAAGAAACACATGGAAGAACATTCGAAACTTCAAACACATACCCTCTGGGAGTATAGAGCTTGACTCAAGATCAAAAGACCACTAAACTATCAGCCAAGTTCAGGGCTTTAGCTCTTGGGTCAATTCTGTCATATTATCAACTTCAAAAGCCAAAGCAAGTCACTTTCAGCAGTAGGTGAGTTCATGTTCAGAAGGAAAGGGAGACATAGCAGTGTAAAAAGGATTACTTTAGCAGAGGATGGTTTCGATCCATCGACCTCTGGGTTATGGGCCCAGCACGCTTCCGCTGCGCCACTCTGCTCTTGTTTATTGAAATAATTTCATATGAACATAGTCTTTGGTTTTAATAGGTTTTATCAGCAGTTGAATCGACTGGACAAGGAGGAAGTTATTGGTAAATGTGAAGTTATGTGCCCCAATCTCAAGGTGCACATCTTAACTCTTACCTTGTTTGAAAACCAGACAGGAGAAAAAGAAAATTACCTCCTGTACACCTCATGTGGTATCCCATATGCTACAAAGCTCAGGTGGCTGTTGCAGTTTTGAACAACAAGAGATCCTCTTATAGTAGATAAGCTGCACGTAGCCAATACATTCAACTGACAGTCTATTGGCAGTGGTGGGATTTGAACCCACGCCTCCTGACAGACTGGAGCCTTAATCCAGCGCCTTTGACCACTCGGCCACACTACCGTTGGGAAACAGATTTTACCCAAACAAACCGGAGGGGGTTAGATGTAAATGACACTTTGGCGACAATTGGACAATCTTAACGAAGACACAGATGGAAGAACATTAGAAACTTCAAACACATATCCTGTGGGAGTATAGAGCTTTACTCGAGATCAAAGCCCACAAAAATATCAGCCAAGTTCAGGGCTTCAGCTCTTGGGTCAATTCTGTCACATTTTCAACTTCAAAAGCAAGTCACTTTCAGCAGGAGATGAGTTAATGTTTAGAAGGCAAGGACAAGGGGAACATAACAGATAACATGGGAGTTGATAAAGGATTCCTTTAGCAGAGGATGGTTTCGATCCATCGACCTCTGGGTTATGGGCCCAGCACGCTTCCGCTGCGCCACTCTGCTCTTGTTTATTGAAATAATTTCATACGGACATAGTCTTTGGTTTTAATAGGTTTTATCAGCAGTTGAATCGACTGGACAAGGAGGAAGTTATTGGTAAATGTGAAGTTATGTGCCCCAATCTGAAGGTGCACATCTTAACTCTTACCTCGTTTGAAAACCAGACAGGAGAAAAAGAAAATTACCCCCTGTACACCCCATATGCTACAAAGCTCAGCTGGCTGTTGCAGTTTTCTACAACTAGTAGATAAGCTGCACGTAGCCAATACATTCAACTGACAGTCTATTGGCAGTGGTGGGATTTGAACCCACGCCTCCTGAGAGACTGGAGCCTTAATCCAGCGCCTTTGACCACTCGGCCACACTACCGTTGGGAACAAGATTTTACCCAAGTAAACCGGAGGGGGTTAGATGTAAATGACACTTTGGCGACAATTGGACAATCTTAACGAAGACACACATGGAAGAACATTAGAAACTTCAAACACATATCCTGTGGGAGTATAGAGCTTTACTCGAGATCAAAGACCACAAAAATGTCAGCCAAGTTCAGGGCTTCAGCTCTTGGGTCAATTCTGTCACATTTTCAACTTCAAAAGGAAGTCACTTTCAGCAGGAGATGAGTTAATGTTTAGAAGGCAAGGACAAGGGAAACATAACAGATAACATGGGAGTTGATAAAGGATTCCTTTAGCAGAAGATGGTTTCGATCCATCGACCTCTGGGTTATGGGCCCAGCACGCTTCCGCTGCGCCACTCTGCTCTTTCACAATGAAACAGTTTCATATGAACACAGTCCATTGTTTCAATGGGTTGGCTTAGCAGTTAAATCAAGTGGACTCAGCGAAAAATACAGGCAAATGTGACTCAATGGGAAGGCGCCCTGTGTTACCTTGTTTGAAAACCAGACTGAAGGAATAGAAAATCACCTCCTGTATGGACATTGCACATGCTACGAAGCTCAGCTGGCTCTTGCAGTTTTCAACAACAACAGATCTTACAGTAGAAAGTACTACAAGTAGCCAACACATACATGCAAATAGCAGTCGATTGGCAGTGGTGGGATTTGAACCCACGCCTCCTGAGAGACTGGAGCCTAAATCCATACTACCATTAATTGTGATTTTACCCAAACAATTCTGAGTCGTTTGAATGAAAAGTCCACTTTGACGACAATTGGACAATCAAATCGAAGAAACACATGGAAGAACATTCGAAACTTCAAACACATACCCTGTGGGAGTATAGAGCTTGACTCAAGATCAAAAGACCACTAAACTATCAGCCAAGTTCCGGGCTTTAGCTCTTGGGTCAATTCTGTCATATTATCAACTTCAAAAGCCAAAGCAAGTCACTTTCAGCAGTAGGTGAGTTCATGTTCAGAAGGAAAGGGAGACATAGCAGTATAAAAAGGATTCCTTTAGCAGAGGATGGTTTCGATCCATCGACCTCTGGGTTATGGGCCCAGCACGCTTCCGCTGCGCCACTCTGCTCTTGTTTATTGAAATAATTTCATACGGACATAGTCTTTGGTTTTAATAGGTTTTATCAGCAGTTGAATCGACTGGACAAGGAGGAAGTTATTGGTAAATGTGAAGTTATGTGCCCCAATCTGAAGGTGCACATCTTAACTCTTACCTCGTTTGAAAACCAGACAGGAGAAAAAGAAAATTACCTCCTGTACACCTCATGTGATATCCCATATGCTACAAAGCTCAGCTGGCTGTTGCAGTTTTGAACAACAAGAGATCCTCTTATAGTAGATAAGCTGCACGTAGCCAATACATTCAACTGACAGTCTATTGGCAGTGGTGGGATTTGAACCCACGCCTCCTGAGAGACTGGAGCCTTAATCCAGCGCCTTTGACCACTCGGCCACACTAGCGTTGGGAAATAGATTTTACCCAAACAAACCGGAGGGGGTTAGATGTAAATGACACTTTGGCGACAATTGGACAATCTTAACGAAGACACAGATGGAAGAACATTAGAAACTTCAAACACATATCCTGTGGGAGTATAGAGCTTTACTCGAGATCAAAGCCCACAAAAATATCAGCCAAGTTCAGGGCTTCAGCTCTTGGGTCAATTCTGTCACATTTTCAACTTCAAAAGCAAGTCACTTTCAGCAGGAGATGAGTTAATGTTTAGAAGGCAAGGACAAGAGGAACATAACAGATAACATGGGAGTTGATAAAGGATTCCTTTAGCAGAGGATGGTTTCGATCCATCGACCTCTGGGTTATGGGCCCAGCACGCTTCCGCTGCGCCACTCTGCTGTTTTACAATGAAACAGTTTCATATGAACACAGTCCATTGTTTCAATGGGTTGGCTTAGCAGTTAAATCAAGTGGACTCAGCGAAAAATACAGGCAAATGTGACTCAATGGGAAGGCGCCCTGTGTTACCTTGTTTGAAAACCAGACTGAAGGAATAGAAAATCACCTCCTGTATGGACATTGCACATGCTACGAAGCTCAGCTGGCTCTTGCAGTTTTCAACAACAACAGATCTTACAGTAGAAAGTACTACAAGTAGCCAACACATACAAGCAAATAGCAGTTGATTGGCAGTGGTGGGATTTGAACCCACGCCTCCTGAGAGACTGGAGCCTAAATCCAGCGCCTTAGACCACTCGGCCACACTACCATTAATTGTGATTTTACCCAAACAATTCTGAGTCGTCTGAATGAAAAGTCCACTTTGACGACAATTGGACAATCAAATCGAAGAAACACATGGAAGAACATTCGAAACTTCAAACACATACCCTCTGGGAGTATAGAGCTTGACTCAAGATCAAAAGACCACTAAACTATCAGCCAAGTTCATGGCTTTAGCTCTTGGGTCAATTCTGTCATATTATCAACTTCAAAAGCCAAAGCAAGTCACTTTCAGCAGTAGGTGAGTTCATGTTCAGAAGGAAAGGGAGACATAGCAGTGTAAAAAGGATTACTTTAGCAGAGGATTGTTTCGATCCATCGACCTCTGGGTTATGGGCCCAGCACGCTTCCGCTGCGCCACTCTGCTCTTGTTTATTGAAATAATTTCATACGAACATAGTCTTTGGTTTTAATAGGTTTTATCAGCAGTTGAATCGACTGGACAAGGAGGAAGTTATTGGTAAATGTGAAGTTATGTGCCCCAATCTGAAGGTGCACATCTTAACTCTTACCTTGTTTGAAAACCAGACAGGAGAAAAAGAAAATTACCTCCTGTACACCTCATGTGATATCCCATATGCTACAAAGCTCAGGTGGCTGTTGCAGTTTTGAACAACAAGAGATCCTCTTATAGTAGATAAGCTGCACGTAGCCAATACATTCAACTGACAGTCTATTGGCAGTGGTGGGATTTGAACCCACGCCTCCTGAGAGACTGGAGCCTTAATCCAGCGCCTTTGACCACTCGGCCACACTACCGTTGGGAACTAGATTTTACCCAAACAAACCGGAGGGGGTTAGATGTAAATGACACTTTGGCGACAATTGGACAATCTTAACGAAGACACACATGGAAGATTATTAGAAACTTCAAACACATATCCTGTGGGAGTATAGAGCTTTACTCGAGATCAAAGACCACAAAAATGTCAGCCAAGTTCAGGGCTTCAGCTCTTGGGTCAATTCTGTCACATTTTCAACTTCAAAAGCAAGTCACTTTCAGCAGGAGATGAGTTAATGTTTAAAAGGCAAGGACAAGGGGAACATAACAGATAACATGGGAGTTGATAAAGGATTCCTTTAGCAGAGGATGGTTTCGATCCATCGACCTCTGGGTTATGGGCCCAGCACGCTTCCGCTGCGCCACTCTGCTCTTGTTTATTGAAATAATTTCATACGGACATAGTCTTTGGTTTTAATAGGTTTTATCAGCAGTTGAATCGACTGGACAAGGAGCAAGTTATTGGTAAATGTGGAGTTATGTGCCCCAATCTGAAGGTGAACATCTTAACTCTTACCTTGTTTGAAAACCAGACAGGAGAAAAAGAAAATTACCTCCTGTACACCTCATGTGATATCCCATATGCTACAAAGCTCAGGTGGCTGTTGCAGTTTTGAACAACAAGAGATCCTCTTATAGTAGATAAGCTGCACGTAGCCAATACATTCAACTGACAGTCTATTGGCAGTGGTGGGATTTGAACCCACGCCTCCTGACAGACTGGAGCCTTAATCCAGCGCCTTTGACCACTCGGCCACACTACCGTTGGGAACTAGATTTTACCAAAACAAACCGGAGGGGGTTAGATGTAAATGACACTTTGGCGACAATTGGACAATCTTAACGAAGACACACATGGAAGAACATTAGAAACTTCAAACACATATCCTGTGGGAGTATAGAGCTTTACTCGAGATCAAAGACCACAAAAATATCAGCCAAGTTCAGGGCTTCAGCTCTTGGGTCAATTCTGTCACATTTTCAACTTCAAAAGCAAGTCACTTTCAGCAGGAGATGAGTTAATGTTTAGAAGGCAAGGACAAGGGGAACATAACAGATAACATGGGAGTTGATAAAGGATTCCTTTAGCAGAGGATGGTTTCGATCCATCGACCTCTGGGTTATGGGCCCAGCACGCTTCCGCTGCGCCACTCTGCTGTTTTACAATGAAACAGTTTCATATGAACACAGTCCATTGTTTCAATGGGTTGGCTTAGCAGTTAAATCAAGTGGACTCAGCGAAAAATACAGGCAAATGTGACTCAATGGGAAGGCGCCCTGTGTTACCTTGTTTGAAAACCAGACTGAAGGAATAGAAAATCACCTCCTGTATGGACATTGCACATGCTACGAAGCTCAGCTGGCTCTTGCAGTTTTCAACAACAACAGATCTTACAGTAGAAAGTACTACAAGTAGCCAACACATACAAGCAAATAGCAGTTGATTGGCAGTGGTGGGATTTGAACCCACGCCTCCTGAGAGACTGGAGCCTAAATCCAGCGCCTTAGACCACTCGGCCACACTACCATTAAATCTGATTTTACCCAAACAATTCTGAGTCGTCTGAATGAAAAGTCCACTTTGACGACAATTGGACAATCAAATCGAAGAAACACATGGAAGAACATTCGAAACTTCAAACACATACCCTCTGGGAGTATAGAGCTTGACTCAAGATCAAAAGACCACTAAACTATCAGCCAAGTTCAGGGCTTTAGCTCTTGGGTCAATTCTGTCATATTATCAACTTCAAAAGCCAAAGCAAGTCACTTTCAGCAGTAGGTGAGTTCATGTTCAGAAGGAAAGGGAGACATAGCAGTGTAAAAAGGATTACTTTAGCAGAGGATGGTTTCGATCCATCGACCTCTGGGTTATGGGCCCAGCACGCTTCCGCTGCGCCACTCTGCTCTTGTTTATTGAAATAATTTCATATGAACATAGTCTTTGGTTTTAATAGGTTTTATCAGCAGTTGAATCGACTGGACAAGGAGGAAGTTATTGGTAAATGTGAAGTTATGTGCCCCAATCTCAAGGTGCACATCTTAACTCTTACCTTGTTTGAAAACCAGACAGGAGAAAAAGAAAATTACCTCCTGTACACCTCATGTGGTATCCCATATGCTACAAAGCTCAGGTGGCTGTTGCAGTTTTGAACAACAAGAGATCCTCTTATAGTAGATAAGCTGCACGTAGCCAATACATTCAACTGACAGTCTATTGGCAGTGGTGGGATTTGAACCCACGCCTCCTGACAGACTGGAGCCTTAATCCAGCGCCTTTGACCACTCGGCCACACTACCGTTGGGAAACAGATTTTACCCAAACAAACCGGAGGGGGTTAGATGTAAATGACACTTTGGCGACAATTGGACAATCTTAACGAAGACACAGATGGAAGAACATTAGAAACTTCAAACACATATCCTGTGGGAGTTTAGAGCTTTACTCGAGATCAAAGCCCACAAAAATATCAGCCAAGTTCAGGGCTTCAGCTCTTGGGTCAATTCTGTCACATTTTCAACTTCAAAAGCAAGTCACTTTCAGCAGGAGATGAGTTAATGTTTAGAAGGCAAGGACAAGGGGAACATAACAGATAACATGGGAGTTGATAAAGGATTCCTTTAGCAGAGGATGGTTTCGATCCATCGACCTCTGGGTTATGGGCCCAGCACGCTTCCGCTGCGCCACTCTGCTCTTGTTTATTGAAATAATTTCATACGGACATAGTCTTTGGTTTTAATAGGTTTTATCAGCAGTTGAATCGACTGGACAAGGAGGAAGTTATTGGTAAATGTGAAGTTATGTGCCCCAATCTGAAGGTGCACATCTTAACTCTTACCTCGTTTGAAAACCAGACAGGAGAAAAAGAAAATTACCTCCTGTACACCCCATATGCTACAAAGCTCAGCTGGCTGTTGCAGTTTTCTACAACTAGTAGATAAGCTGCACGTAGCCAATACATTCAACTGACAGTCTATTGGCAGTGGTGGGATTTGAACCCACGCCTCCTGAGAGACTGGAGCCTTAATCCAGCGCCTTTGACCACTCGGCCACACTACCGTTGGGAACTAGATTTTACCCAAACAAACCGGAGGGGGTTAGATGTAAATGACACTTTGGCGACAATTGGACAATCTTAACGAAGACACAGATGGAAGAACATTAGAAACTTCAAACACATATCCTGTGGGAGTATAGAGCTTTACTCGAGATCAAAGCCCACAAAAATATCAGCCAAGTTCAGGGCTTCAGCTCTTGGGTCAATTCTGTCACATTTTCAACTTCAAAAGCAAGTCACTTTCAGCAGGAGATGAGTTAATGTTTAGAAGGCAAGGACAAGAGGAACATAACAGATAACATGGGAGTTGATAAAGGATTCCTTTAGCAGAGGATGGTTTCGATCCATCGACCTCTGGGTTATGGGCCCAGCACGCTTCCGCTGCGCCACTCTGCTGTTTTACAATGAAACAGTTTCATATGAACACAGTCCATTGTTTCAATGGGTTGGCTTAGCAGTTAAATCAAGTGGACTCAGCGAAAAATACAGGCAAATGTGACTCAATGGGAAGGCGCCCTGTGTTACCTTGTTTGAAAACCAGACTGAAGGAATAGAAAATCACCTCCTGTATGGACATTGCACATGCTACGAAGCTCAGCTGGCTCTTGCAGTTTTCAACAACAACAGATCTTACAGTAGAAAGTACTACAAGTAGCCAACACATACAAGCAAATAGCAGTTGATTGGCAGTGGTGGGATTTGAACCCACGCCTCCTGAGAGACTGGAGCCTAAATCCAGCGCCTTAGACCACTCGGCCACACTACCATTAAATCTGATTTTACCCAAACAATTCTGAGTCGTCTGAATGAAAAGTCCACTTTGACGACAATTGGACAATCAAATCGAAGAAACACATGGAAGAACATTCGAAACTTCAAACACATACCCTCTGGGAGTATAGAGCTTGACTCAAGATCAAAAGACCACTAAACTATCAGCCAAGTTCATGGCTTTAGCTCTTGGGTCAATTCTGTCATATTATCAACTTCAAAAGCCAAAGCAAGTCACTTTCAGCAGTAGGTGAGTTCATGTTCAGAAGGAAAGGGAGACATAGCAGTGTAAAAAGGATTACTTTAGCAGAGGATGGTTTCGATCCATCGACCTCTGGGTTATGGGCCCAGCACGCTTCCGCTGCGCCACTCTGCTCTTGTTTATTGAAATAATTTCATACGAACATAGTCTTTGGTTTTAATAGGTTTTATCAGCAGTTGAATCGACTGGACAAGGAGGAAGTTATTGGTAAATGTGAAGTTATGTGCCCCAATCTGAAGGTGCACATCTTAACTCTTACCTTGTTTGAAAACCAGACAGGAGAAAAAGAAAATTACCTCCTGTACACCTCATGTGATATCCCATATGCTACAAAGCTCAGGTGGCTGTTGCAGTTTTGAACAACAAGAGATCCTCTTATAGTAGATTAGCTGCACGTAGCCAATACATTCAACTGACAGTCTATTGGCAGTGGTGGGATTTGAACCCACGCCTCCTGAGAGACTGGAGCCTTAATCCAGCGCCTTTGACCACTCGGCCACACTACCGTTGGGAACTAGATTTTACCCAAACAAACCGGAGGGGGTTAGATGTAAATGACACTTTGGCGACAATTGGACAATCTTAACGAAGACACACATGGAAGATTATTAGAAACTTCAAACACATATCCTGTGGGAGTATAGAGCTTTACTCGAGATCAAAGACCACAAAAATGTCAGCCAAGTTCAGGGCTTCAGCTCTTGGGTCAATTCTGTCACATTTTCAACTTCAAAAGCAAGTCACTTTCAGCAGGAGATGAGTTAATGTTTAAAAGGCAAGGACAAGGGGAACATAACAGATAACATGGGAGTTGATAAAGGATTCCTTTAGCAGAGGATGGTTTCGATCCAGCGACCTCTGGGTTATGGGCCCAGCACGCTTCCGCTGCGCCACTCTGCTCTTGTTTATTGAAATAATTTCATACGGACATAGTCTTTGGTTTTAATAGGTTTTATCAGCAGTTGAATCGACTGGACAAGGAGCAAGTTATTGGTAAATGTGGAGTTATGTGCCCCAATCTGAAGGTGCACATCTTAACTCTTACCTTGTTTGAAAACCAGACAGGAGAAAAAGAAAATTACCTCCTGTACACCTCATGTGATATCCCATATGCTACAAAGCTCAGGTGGCTGTTGCAGTTTTGAACAACAAGCGATCCTCTTATAGTAGATAAGCTGCACGTAGCCAATACATTCAACTGACAGTCTATTGGCAGTGGTGGGATTTGAACCCACGCCTCCTGACAGACTGGAGCCTTAATCCAGCGCCTTTGACCACTCGGCCACACTACCGTTGGGAACTAGATTTTACCAAAACAAACCGGAGGGGGTTAGATGTAAATAACACTTTGGCGACAATTGGACAATCTTAACGAAGACACACATGGAAGAACATTAGAAACTTCAAACACATATCCTGTGGGAGTATAGAGCTTTACTCGAGATCAAAGCCCACAAAAATATCAGCCAAGTTCAGGGCTTCAGCTCTTGGGTCAATTCTGTCACATTTTCAACTTCAAAAGCAAGTCACTTTCAGCAGGAGATGAGTTAATGTTTAGAAGGCAAGGACAAGGGGAACATAACAGATAACATGGGAGTTGATAAAGGATTCCTTTAGCAGAGGATGGTTTCGATCCATCGACCTCTGGGTTATGGGCCCAGCACGCTTCCGCTGCGCCACTCTGCTCTTGTTTATTGAAATAATTTCATACGGACATAGTCTTTGGTTTTAATAGGTTTTATCAGCAGTTGAATCGACTGGACAAGGAGGAAGTTATTGGTAAATGTGAAGTTATGTGCCCCAATCTGAAGGTGCACATCTTAACTCTTACCTCGTTTGAAAACCAGACAGGAGAAAAAGAAAATTACCTCCTGTACACCCCATATGCTACAAAGCTCAGCTGGCTGTTGCAGTTTTCTACAACTAGTAGATAAGCTGCACGTAGCCAATACATTCAACTGACAGTCTATTGGCAGTGGTGGGATTTGAACCCACGCCTCCTGAGAGACTGGAGCCTTAATCCAGCGCCTTTGACCACTCGGCCACACTACCGTTGGGAAATAGATTTTACCCAAACAAACCGGAGGGGGTTAGATGTAAATGACACTTTGGCGACAATTGGACAATCTTAACGAAGACACAGATGGAAGAACATTAGAAACTTCAAACACATATCCTGTGGGAGTATAGAGCTTTACTCGAGATCAAAGCCCACAAAAATATCAGCCAAGTTCAGGGCTTCAGCTCTTGGGTCAATTCTGTCACATTTTCAACTTCAAAAGCAAGTCACTTTCAGCAGGAGATGAGTTAATGTTTAGAAGGCAAGGACAAGAGGAACATAACAGATAACATGGGAGTTGATAAAGGATTCCTTTAGCAGAGGATGGTTTCGATCCATCGACCTCTGGGTTATGGGCCCAGCACGCTTCCGCTGCGCCACTCTGCTGTTTTACAATGAAACAGTTTCATATGAACACAGTCCATTGTTTCAATGGGTTGGCTTAGCAGTTAAATCAAGTGGACTCAGCGAAAAATACAGGCAAATGTGACTCAATGGGAAGGCGCCCTGTGTTACCTTGTTTGAAAACCAGACTGAAGGAATAGAAAATCACCTCCTGTATGGACATTGCACATGCTACGAAGCTCAGCTGGCTCTTGCAGTTTTCAACAACAACAGATCTTACAGTAGAAAGTACTACAAGTAGCCAACACATACAAGCAAATAGCAGTTGATTGGCAGTGGTGGGATTTGAACCCACGCCTCCTGAGAGACTGGAGCCTAAATCCAGCGCCTTAGACCACTCGGCCACACTACCATTAATTGTGATTTTACCCAAACAATTCTGAGTCGTCTGAATGAAAAGTCCACTTTGACGACAATTGGACAATCAAATCGAAGAAACACATGGAAGAACATTCGAAACTTCAAACACATACCCTCTGGGAGTATAGAGCTTGACTCAAGATCAAAAGACCACTAAACTATCAGCCAAGTTCAGGGCTTTAGCTCTTGGGTCAATTCTGTCATATTATCAACTTCAAAAGCCAAAGCAAGTCACTTTCAGCAGTAGGTGAGTTCATGTTCAGAAGGAAAGGGAGACATAGCAGTGTAAAAAGGATTACTTTAGCAGAGGATTGTTTCGATCCATCGACCTCTGGGTTATGGGCCCAGCACGCTTCCGCTGCGCCACTCTGCTCTTGTTTATTGAAATAATTTCATATGAACATAGTCTTTGGTTTTAATAGGTTTTATCAGCAGTTGAATCGACTGGACAAGGAGGAAGTTATTGGTAAATGTGAAGTTATGTGCCCCAATCTGAAGGTGCACATCTTAACTCTTACCTTGTTTGAAAACCAGACAGGAGAAAAAGAAAATTACCTCCTGTACACCTCATGTGATATCCCATATGCTACAAAGCTCAGGTGGCTGTTGCAGTTTTGAACAACAAGAGATCCTCTTATAGTAGATAAGCTGCACGTAGCCAATACATTCAACTGACAGTCTATTGGCAGTGGTGGGATTTGAACCCACGCCTCCTGAGAGACTGGAGCCTTAATCCAGCGCCTTTGACCACTCGGCCACACTACCGTTGGGAACTAGATTTTACCCAAACAAACCGGAGGGGGTTAGATGTAAATGACACTTTGGCGACAATTGGACAATCTTAACGAAGACACACATGGAAGATTATTAGAAACTTCAAACACATATCCTGTGGGAGTATAGAGCTTTACTCGAGATCAAAGACCACAAAAATGTCAGCCAAGTTCAGGGCTTCAGCTCTTGGGTCAATTCTGTCACATTTTCAACTTCAAAAGCAAGTCACTTTCAGCAGGAGATGAGTTAATGTTTAAAAGGCAAGGACAAGGGGAACATAACAGATAACATGGGAGTTGATAAAGGATTCCTTTAGCAGAGGATGGTTTCGATCCATCGACCTCTGGGTTATGGGCCCAGCACGCTTCCGCTGCGCCACTCTGCTCTTGTTTATTGAAATAATTTCATACGGACATAGTCTTTGGTTTTAATAGGTTTTATCAGCAGTTGAATCGACTGGACAAGGAGCAAGTTATTGGTAAATGTGGAGTTATGTGCCCCAATCTGAAGGTGAACATCTTAACTCTTACCTTGTTTGAAAACCAGACAGGAGAAAAAGAAAATTACCTCCTGTACACCTCATGTGATATCCCATATGCTACAAAGCTCAGGTGGCTGTTGCAGTTTTGAACAACAAGAGATCCTCTTATAGTAGATAAGCTGCACGTAGCCAATACATTCAACTGACAGTCTATTGGCAGTGGTGGGATTTGAACCCACGCCTCCTGACAGACTGGAGCCTTAATCCAGCGCCTTTGACCACTCGGCCACACTACCGTTGGGAACTAGATTTTACCAAAACAAACCGGAGGGGGTTAGATGTAAATGACACTTTGGCGACAATTGGACAATCTTAACGAAGACACACATGGAAGAACATTAGAAACTTCAAACACATATCCTGTGGGAGTATAGAGCTTTACTCGAGATCAAAGACCACAAAAATATCAGCCAAGTTCAGGGCTTCAGCTCTTGGGTCAATTCTGTCACATTTTCAACTTCAAAAGCAAGTCACTTTCAGCAGGAGATGAGTTAATGTTTAGAAGGCAAGGACAAGGGGAACATAACAGATAACATGGGAGTTGATAAAGGATTCCTTTAGCAGAGGATGGTTTCGATCCATCGACCTCTGGGTTATGGGCCCAGCACGCTTCCGCTGCGCCACTCTGCTGTTTTACAATGAAACAGTTTCATATGAACACAGTCCATTGTTTCAATGGGTTGGCTTAGCAGTTAAATCAAGTGGACTCAGCGAAAAATACAGGCAAATGTGACTCAATGGGAAGGCGCCCTGTGTTACCTTGTTTGAAAACCAGACTGAAGGAATAGAAAATCACCTCCTGTATGGACATTGCACATGCTACGAAGCTCAGCTGGCTCTTGCAGTTTTCAACAACAACAGATCTTACAGTAGAAAGTACTACAAGTAGCCAACACATACAAGCAAATAGCAGTTGATTGGCAGTGGTGGGATTTGAACCCACGCCTCCTGAGAGACTGGAGCCTAAATCCAGCGCCTTAGACCACTCGGCCACACTACCATTAAATCTGATTTTACCCAAACAATTCTGAGTCGTCTGAATGAAAAGTCCACTTTGACGACAATTGGACAATCAAATCGAAGAAACACATGGAAGAACATTCGAAACTTCAAACACATACCCTCTGGGAGTATAGAGCTTGACTCAAGATCAAAAGACCACTAAACTATCAGCCAAGTTCAGGGCTTTAGCTCTTGGGTCAATTCTGTCATATTATCAACTTCAAAAGCCAAAGCAAGTCACTTTCAGCAGTAGGTGAGTTCATGTTCAGAAGGAAAGGGAGACATAGCAGTGTAAAAAGGATTACTTTAGCAGAGGATGGTTTCGATCCATCGACCTCTGGGTTATGGGCCCAGCACGCTTCCGCTGCGCCACTCTGCTCTTGTTTATTGAAATAATTTCATATGAACATAGTCTTTGGTTTTAATAGGTTTTATCAGCAGTTGAATCGACTGGACAAGGAGGAAGTTATTGGTAAATGTGAAGTTATGTGCCCCAATCTCAAGGTGCACATCTTAACTCTTACCTTGTTTGAAAACCAGACAGGAGAAAAAGAAAATTACCTCCTGTACACCTCATGTGGTATCCCATATGCTACAAAGCTCAGGTGGCTGTTGCAGTTTTGAACAACAAGAGATCCTCTTATAGTAGATAAGCTGCACGTAGCCAATACATTCAACTGACAGTCTATTGGCAGTGGTGGGATTTGAACCCACGCCTCCTGACAGACTGGAGCCTTAATCCAGCGCCTTTGACCACTCGGCCACACTACCGTTGGGAAACAGATTTTACCCAAACAAACCGGAGGGGGTTAGATGTAAATGACACTTTGGCGACAATTGGACAATCTTAACGAAGACACAGATGGAAGAACATTAGAAACTTCAAACACATATCCTGTGGGAGTTTAGAGCTTTACTCGAGATCAAAGCCCACAAAAATATCAGCCAAGTTCAGGGCTTCAGCTCTTGGGTCAATTCTGTCACATTTTCAACTTCAAAAGCAAGTCACTTTCAGCAGGAGATGAGTTAATGTTTAGAAGGCAAGGACAAGGGGAACATAACAGATAACATGGGAGTTGATAAAGGATTCCTTTAGCAGAGGATGGTTTCGATCCATCGACCTCTGGGTTATGGGCCCAGCACGCTTCCGCTGCGCCACTCTGCTCTTGTTTATTGAAATAATTTCATACGGACATAGTCTTTGGTTTTAATAGGTTTTATCAGCAGTTGAATCGACTGGACAAGGAGGAAGTTATTGGTAAATGTGAAGTTATGTGCCCCAATCTGAAGGTGCACATCTTAACTCTTACCTCGTTTGAAAACCAGACAGGAGAAAAAGAAAATTACCTCCTGTACACCCCATATGCTACAAAGCTCAGCTGGCTGTTGCAGTTTTCTACAACTAGTAGATAAGCTGCACGTAGCCAATACATTCAACTGACAGTCTATTGGCAGTGGTGGGATTTGAACCCACGCCTCCTGAGAGACTGGAGCCTTAATCCAGCGCCTTTGACCACTCGGCCACACTACCGTTGGGAACTAGATTTTACCCAAACAAACCGGAGGGGGTTAGATGTAAATGACACTTTGGCGACAATTGGACAATCTTAACGAAGACACAGATGGAAGAACATTAGAAACTTCAAACACATATCCTGTGGGAGTATAGAGCTTTACTCGAGATCAAAGCCCACAAAAATATCAGCCAAGTTCAGGGCTTCAGCTCTTGGGTCAATTCTGTCACATTTTCAACTTCAAAAGCAAGTCACTTTCAGCAGGAGATGAGTTAATGTTTAGAAGGCAAGGACAAGAGGAACATAACAGATAACATGGGAGTTGATAAAGGATTCCTTTAGCAGAGGATGGTTTCGATCCATCGACCTCTGGGTTATGGGCCCAGCACGCTTCCGCTGCGCCACTCTGCTGTTTTACAATGAAACAGTTTCATATGAACACAGTCCATTGTTTCAATGGGTTGGCTTAGCAGTTAAATCAAGTGGACTCAGCGAAAAATACAGGCAAATGTGACTCAATGGGAAGGCGCCCTGTGTTACCTTGTTTGAAAACCAGACTGAAGGAATAGAAAATCACCTCCTGTATGGACATTGCACATGCTACGAAGCTCAGCTGGCTCTTGCAGTTTTCAACAACAACAGATCTTACAGTAGAAAGTACTACAAGTAGCCAACACATACAAGCAAATAGCAGTTGATTGGCAGTGGTGGGATTTGAACCCACGCCTCCTGAGAGACTGGAGCCTAAATCCAGCGCCTTAGACCACTCGGCCACACTACCATTAAATCTGATTTTACCCAAACAATTCTGAGTCGTCTGAATGAAAAGTCCACTTTGACGACAATTGGACAATCAAATCGAAGAAACACATGGAAGAACATTCGAAACTTCAAACACATACCCTCTGGGAGTATAGAGCTTGACTCAAGATCAAAAGACCACTAAACTATCAGCCAAGTTCATGGCTTTAGCTCTTGGGTCAATTCTGTCATATTATCAACTTCAAAAGCCAAAGCAAGTCACTTTCAGCAGTAGGTGAGTTCATGTTCAGAAGGAAAGGGAGACATAGCAGTGTAAAAAGGATTACTTTAGCAGAGGATGGTTTCGATCCATCGACCTCTGGGTTATGGGCCCAGCACGCTTCCGCTGCGCCACTCTGCTCTTGTTTATTGAAATAATTTCATACGAACATAGTCTTTGGTTTTAATAGGTTTTATCAGCAGTTGAATCGACTGGACAAGGAGGAAGTTATTGGTAAATGTGAAGTTATGTGCCCCAATCTGAAGGTGCACATCTTAACTCTTACCTTGTTTGAAAACCAGACAGGAGAAAAAGAAAATTACCTCCTGTACACCTCATGTGATATCCCATATGCTACAAAGCTCAGGTGGCTGTTGCAGTTTTGAACAACAAGAGATCCTCTTATAGTAGATTAGCTGCACGTAGCCAATACATTCAACTGACAGTCTATTGGCAGTGGTGGGATTTGAACCCACGCCTCCTGAGAGACTGGAGCCTTAATCCAGCGCCTTTGACCACTCGGCCACACTACCGTTGGGAACTAGATTTTACCCAAACAAACCGGAGGGGGTTAGATGTAAATGACACTTTGGCGACAATTGGACAATCTTAACGAAGACACACATGGAAGATTATTAGAAACTTCAAACACATATCCTGTGGGAGTATAGAGCTTTACTCGAGATCAAAGACCACAAAAATGTCAGCCAAGTTCAGGGCTTCAGCTCTTGGGTCAATTCTGTCACATTTTCAACTTCAAAAGCAAGTCACTTTCAGCAGGAGATGAGTTAATGTTTAAAAGGCAAGGACAAGGGGAACATAACAGATAACATGGGAGTTGATAAAGGATTCCTTTAGCAGAGGATGGTTTCGATCCAGCGACCTCTGGGTTATGGGCCCAGCACGCTTCCGCTGCGCCACTCTGCTCTTGTTTATTGAAATAATTTCATACGGACATAGTCTTTGGTTTTAATAGGTTTTATCAGCAGTTGAATCGACTGGACAAGGAGCAAGTTATTGGTAAATGTGGAGTTATGTGCCCCAATCTGAAGGTGCACATCTTAACTCTTACCTTGTTTGAAAACCAGACAGGAGAAAAAGAAAATTACCTCCTGTACACCTCATGTGATATCCCATATGCTACAAAGCTCAGGTGGCTGTTGCAGTTTTGAACAACAAGCGATCCTCTTATAGTAGATAAGCTGCACGTAGCCAATACATTCAACTGACAGTCTATTGGCAGTGGTGGGATTTGAACCCACGCCTCCTGACAGACTGGAGCCTTAATCCAGCGCCTTTGACCACTCGGCCACACTACCGTTGGGAACTAGATTTTACCAAAACAAACCGGAGGGGGTTAGATGTAAATAACACTTTGGCGACAATTGGACAATCTTAACGAAGACACACATGGAAGAACATTAGAAACTTCAAACACATATCCTGTGGGAGTATAGAGCTTTACTCGAGATCAAAGCCCACAAAAATATCAGCCAAGTTCAGGGCTTCAGCTCTTGGGTCAATTCTGTCACATTTTCAACTTCAAAAGCAAGTCACTTTCAGCAGGAGATGAGTTAATGTTTAGAAGGCAAGGACAAGGGGAACATAACAGATAACATGGGAGTTGATAAAGGATTCCTTTAGCAGAGGATGGTTTCGATCCATCGACCTCTGGGTTATGGGCCCAGCACGCTTCCGCTGCGCCACTCTGCTCTTGTTTATTGAAATAATTTCATACGGACATAGTCTTTGGTTTTAATAGGTTTTATCAGCAGTTGAATCGACTGGACAAGGAGGAAGTTATTGGTAAATGTGAAGTTATGTGCCCCAATCTGAAGGTGCACATCTTAACTCTTACCTCGTTTGAAAACCAGACAGGAGAAAAAGAAAATTACCTCCTGTACACCCCATATGCTACAAAGCTCAGCTGGCTGTTGCAGTTTTCTACAACTAGTAGATAAGCTGCACGTAGCCAATACATTCAACTGACAGTCTATTGGCAGTGGTGGGATTTGAACCCACGCCTCCTGAGAGACTGGAGCCTTAATCCAGCGCCTTTGACCACTCGGCCACACTACCGTTGGGAAATAGATTTTACCCAAACAAACCGGAGGGGGTTAGATGTAAATGACACTTTGGCGACAATTGGACAATCTTAACGAAGACACAGATGGAAGAACATTAGAAACTTCAAACACATATCCTGTGGGAGTATAGAGCTTTACTCGAGATCAAAGCCCACAAAAATATCAGCCAAGTTCAGGGCTTCAGCTCTTGGGTCAATTCTGTCACATTTTCAACTTCAAAAGCAAGTCACTTTCAGCAGGAGATGAGTTAATGTTTAGAAGGCAAGGACAAGAGGAACATAACAGATAACATGGGAGTTGATAAAGGATTCCTTTAGCAGAGGATGGTTTCGATCCATCGACCTCTGGGTTATGGGCCCAGCACGCTTCCGCTGCGCCACTCTGCTGTTTTACAATGAAACAGTTTCATATGAACACAGTCCATTGTTTCAATGGGTTGGCTTAGCAGTTAAATCAAGTGGACTCAGCGAAAAATACAGGCAAATGTGACTCAATGGGAAGGCGCCCTGTGTTACCTTGTTTGAAAACCAGACTGAAGGAATAGAAAATCACCTCCTGTATGGACATTGCACATGCTACGAAGCTCAGCTGGCTCTTGCAGTTTTCAACAACAACAGATCTTACAGTAGAAAGTACTACAAGTAGCCAACACATACAAGCAAATAGCAGTTGATTGGCAGTGGTGGGATTTGAACCCACGCCTCCTGAGAGACTGGAGCCTAAATCCAGCGCCTTAGACCACTCGGCCACACTACCATTAATTGTGATTTTACCCAAACAATTCTGAGTCGTCTGAATGAAAAGTCCACTTTGACGACAATTGGACAATCAAATCGAAGAAACACATGGAAGAACATTCGAAACTTCAAACACATACCCTCTGGGAGTATAGAGCTTGACTCAAGATCAAAAGACCACTAAACTATCAGCCAAGTTCAGGGCTTTAGCTCTTGGGTCAATTCTGTCATATTATCAACTTCAAAAGCCAAAGCAAGTCACTTTCAGCAGTAGGTGAGTTCATGTTCAGAAGGAAAGGGAGACATAGCAGTGTAAAAAGGATTACTTTAGCAGAGGATTGTTTCGATCCATCGACCTCTGGGTTATGGGCCCAGCACGCTTCCGCTGCGCCACTCTGCTCTTGTTTATTGAAATAATTTCATATGAACATAGTCTTTGGTTTTAATAGGTTTTATCAGCAGTTGAATCGACTGGACAAGGAGGAAGTTATTGGTAAATGTGAAGTTATGTGCCCCAATCTGAAGGTGCACATCTTAACTCTTACCTTGTTTGAAAACCAGACAGGAGAAAAAGAAAATTACCTCCTGTACACCTCATGTGATATCCCATATGCTACAAAGCTCAGGTGGCTGTTGCAGTTTTGAACAACAAGAGATCCTCTTATAGTAGATAAGCTGCACGTAGCCAATACATTCAACTGACAGTCTATTGGCAGTGGTGGGATTTGAACCCACGCCTCCTGAGAGACTGGAGCCTTAATCCAGCGCCTTTGACCACTCGGCCACACTACCGTTGGGAACTAGATTTTACCCAAACAAACCGGAGGGGGTTAGATGTAAATGACACTTTGGCGACAATTGGACAATCTTAACGAAGACACACATGGAAGATTATTAGAAACTTCAAACACATATCCTGTGGGAGTATAGAGCTTTACTCGAGATCAAAGACCACAAAAATGTCAGCCAAGTTCAGGGCTTCAGCTCTTGGGTCAATTCTGTCACATTTTCAACTTCAAAAGCAAGTCACTTTCAGCAGGAGATGAGTTAATGTTTAAAAGGCAAGGACAAGGGGAACATAACAGATAACATGGGAGTTGATAAAGGATTCCTTTAGCAGAGGATGGTTTCGATCCATCGACCTCTGGGTTATGGGCCCAGCACGCTTCCGCTGCGCCACTCTGCTCTTGTTTATTGAAATAATTTCATACGGACATAGTCTTTGGTTTTAATAGGTTTTATCAGCAGTTGAATCGACTGGACAAGGAGCAAGTTATTGGTAAATGTGGAGTTATGTGCCCCAATCTGAAGGTGAACATCTTAACTCTTACCTTGTTTGAAAACCAGACAGGAGAAAAAGAAAATTACCTCCTGTACACCTCATGTGATATCCCATATGCTACAAAGCTCAGGTGGCTGTTGCAGTTTTGAACAACAAGAGATCCTCTTATAGTAGATAAGCTGCACGTAGCCAATACATTCAACTGACAGTCTATTGGCAGTGGTGGGATTTGAACCCACGCCTCCTGACAGACTGGAGCCTTAATCCAGCGCCTTTGACCACTCGGCCACACTACCGTTGGGAACTAGATTTTACCAAAACAAACCGGAGGGGGTTAGATGTAAATGACACTTTGGCGACAATTGGACAATCTTAACGAAGACACACATGGAAGAACATTAGAAACTTCAAACACATATCCTGTGGGAGTATAGAGCTTTACTCGAGATCAAAGACCACAAAAATATCAGCCAAGTTCAGGGCTTCAGCTCTTGGGTCAATTCTGTCACATTTTCAACTTCAAAAGCAAGTCACTTTCAGCAGGAGATGAGTTAATGTTTAGAAGGCAAGGACAAGGGGAACATAACAGATAACATGGGAGTTGATAAAGGATTCCTTTAGCAGAGGATGGTTTCGATCCATCGACCTCTGGGTTATGGGCCCAGCACGCTTCCGCTGCGCCACTCTGCTGTTTTACAATGAAACAGTTTCATATGAACACAGTCCATTGTTTCAATGGGTTGGCTTAGCAGTTAAATCAAGTGGACTCAGCGAAAAATACAGGCAAATGTGACTCAATGGGAAGGCGCCCTGTGTTACCTTGTTTGAAAACCAGACTGAAGGAATAGAAAATCACCTCCTGTATGGACATTGCACATGCTACGAAGCTCAGCTGGCTCTTGCAGTTTTCAACAACAACAGATCTTACAGTAGAAAGTACTACAAGTAGCCAACACATACAAGCAAATAGCAGTTGATTGGCAGTGGTGGGATTTGAACCCACGCCTCCTGAGAGACTGGAGCCTAAATCCAGCGCCTTAGACCACTCGGCCACACTACCATTAAATCTGATTTTACCCAAACAATTCTGAGTCGTCTGAATGAAAAGTCCACTTTGACGACAATTGGACAATCAAATCGAAGAAACACATGGAAGAACATTCGAAACTTCAAACACATACCCTCTGGGAGTATAGAGCTTGACTCAAGATCAAAAGACCACTAAACTATCAGCCAAGTTCAGGGCTTTAGCTCTTGGGTCAATTCTGTCATATTATCAACTTCAAAAGCCAAAGCAAGTCACTTTCAGCAGTAGGTGAGTTCATGTTCAGAAGGAAAGGGAGACATAGCAGTGTAAAAAGGATTACTTTAGCAGAGGATGGTTTCGATCCATCGACCTCTGGGTTATGGGCCCAGCACGCTTCCGCTGCGCCACTCTGCTCTTGTTTATTGAAATAATTTCATATGAACATAGTCTTTGGTTTTAATAGGTTTTATCAGCAGTTGAATCGACTGGACAAGGAGGAAGTTATTGGTAAATGTGAAGTTATGTGCCCCAATCTCAAGGTGCACATCTTAACTCTTACCTTGTTTGAAAACCAGACAGGAGAAAAAGAAAATTACCTCCTGTACACCTCATGTGGTATCCCATATGCTACAAAGCTCAGGTGGCTGTTGCAGTTTTGAACAACAAGAGATCCTCTTATAGTAGATAAGCTGCACGTAGCCAATACATTCAACTGACAGTCTATTGGCAGTGGTGGGATTTGAACCCACGCCTCCTGACAGACTGGAGCCTTAATCCAGCGCCTTTGACCACTCGGCCACACTACCGTTGGGAAACAGATTTTACCCAAACAAACCGGAGGGGGTTAGATGTAAATGACACTTTGGCGACAATTGGACAATCTTAACGAAGACACAGATGGAAGAACATTAGAAACTTCAAACACATATCCTGTGGGAGTTTAGAGCTTTACTCGAGATCAAAGCCCACAAAAATATCAGCCAAGTTCAGGGCTTCAGCTCTTGGGTCAATTCTGTCACATTTTCAACTTCAAAAGCAAGTCACTTTCAGCAGGAGATGAGTTAATGTTTAGAAGGCAAGGACAAGGGGAACATAACAGATAACATGGGAGTTGATAAAGGATTCCTTTAGCAGAGGATGGTTTCGATCCATCGACCTCTGGGTTATGGGCCCAGCACGCTTCCGCTGCGCCACTCTGCTCTTGTTTATTGAAATAATTTCATACGGACATAGTCTTTGGTTTTAATAGGTTTTATCAGCAGTTGAATCGACTGGACAAGGAGGAAGTTATTGGTAAATGTGAAGTTATGTGCCCCAATCTGAAGGTGCACATCTTAACTCTTACCTCGTTTGAAAACCAGACAGGAGAAAAAGAAAATTACCTCCTGTACACCCCATATGCTACAAAGCTCAGCTGGCTGTTGCAGTTTTCTACAACTAGTAGATAAGCTGCACGTAGCCAATACATTCAACTGACAGTCTATTGGCAGTGGTGGGATTTGAACCCACGCCTCCTGAGAGACTGGAGCCTTAATCCAGCGCCTTTGACCACTCGGCCACACTACCGTTGGGAACTAGATTTTACCCAAACAAACCGGAGGGGGTTAGATGTAAATGACACTTTGGCGACAATTGGACAATCTTAACGAAGACACAGATGGAAGAACATTAGAAACTTCAAACACATATCCTGTGGGAGTATAGAGCTTTACTCGAGATCAAAGCCCACAAAAATATCAGCCAAGTTCAGGGCTTCAGCTCTTGGGTCAATTCTGTCACATTTTCAACTTCAAAAGCAAGTCACTTTCAGCAGGAGATGAGTTAATGTTTAGAAGGCAAGGACAAGAGGAACATAACAGATAACATGGGAGTTGATAAAGGATTCCTTTAGCAGAGGATGGTTTCGATCCATCGACCTCTGGGTTATGGGCCCAGCACGCTTCCGCTGCGCCACTCTGCTGTTTTACAATGAAACAGTTTCATATGAACACAGTCCATTGTTTCAATGGGTTGGCTTAGCAGTTAAATCAAGTGGACTCAGCGAAAAATACAGGCAAATGTGACTCAATGGGAAGGCGCCCTGTGTTACCTTGTTTGAAAACCAGACTGAAGGAATAGAAAATCACCTCCTGTATGGACATTGCACATGCTACGAAGCTCAGCTGGCTCTTGCAGTTTTCAACAACAACAGATCTTACAGTAGAAAGTACTACAAGTAGCCAACACATACAAGCAAATAGCAGTTGATTGGCAGTGGTGGGATTTGAACCCACGCCTCCTGAGAGACTGGAGCCTAAATCCAGCGCCTTAGACCACTCGGCCACACTACCATTAAATCTGATTTTACCCAAACAATTCTGAGTCGTCTGAATGAAAAGTCCACTTTGACGACAATTGGACAATCAAATCGAAGAAACACATGGAAGAACATTCGAAACTTCAAACACATACCCTCTGGGAGTATAGAGCTTGACTCAAGATCAAAAGACCACTAAACTATCAGCCAAGTTCATGGCTTTAGCTCTTGGGTCAATTCTGTCATATTATCAACTTCAAAAGCCAAAGCAAGTCACTTTCAGCAGTAGGTGAGTTCATGTTCAGAAGGAAAGGGAGACATAGCAGTGTAAAAAGGATTACTTTAGCAGAGGATGGTTTCGATCCATCGACCTCTGGGTTATGGGCCCAGCACGCTTCCGCTGCGCCACTCTGCTCTTGTTTATTGAAATAATTTCATACGAACATAGTCTTTGGTTTTAATAGGTTTTATCAGCAGTTGAATCGACTGGACAAGGAGGAAGTTATTGGTAAATGTGAAGTTATGTGCCCCAATCTGAAGGTGCACATCTTAACTCTTACCTTGTTTGAAAACCAGACAGGAGAAAAAGAAAATTACCTCCTGTACACCTCATGTGATATCCCATATGCTACAAAGCTCAGGTGGCTGTTGCAGTTTTGAACAACAAGAGATCCTCTTATAGTAGATTAGCTGCACGTAGCCAATACATTCAACTGACAGTCTATTGGCAGTGGTGGGATTTGAACCCACGCCTCCTGAGAGACTGGAGCCTTAATCCAGCGCCTTTGACCACTCGGCCACACTACCGTTGGGAACTAGATTTTACCCAAACAAACCGGAGGGGGTTAGATGTAAATGACACTTTGGCGACAATTGGACAATCTTAACGAAGACACACATGGAAGATTATTAGAAACTTCAAACACATATCCTGTGGGAGTATAGAGCTTTACTCGAGATCAAAGACCACAAAAATGTCAGCCAAGTTCAGGGCTTCAGCTCTTGGGTCAATTCTGTCACATTTTCAACTTCAAAAGCAAGTCACTTTCAGCAGGAGATGAGTTAATGTTTAAAAGGCAAGGACAAGGGGAACATAACAGATAACATGGGAGTTGATAAAGGATTCCTTTAGCAGAGGATGGTTTCGATCCAGCGACCTCTGGGTTATGGGCCCAGCACGCTTCCGCTGCGCCACTCTGCTCTTGTTTATTGAAATAATTTCATACGGACATAGTCTTTGGTTTTAATAGGTTTTATCAGCAGTTGAATCGACTGGACAAGGAGCAAGTTATTGGTAAATGTGGAGTTATGTGCCCCAATCTGAAGGTGCACATCTTAACTCTTACCTTGTTTGAAAACCAGACAGGAGAAAAAGAAAATTACCTCCTGTACACCTCATGTGATATCCCATATGCTACAAAGCTCAGGTGGCTGTTGCAGTTTTGAACAACAAGCGATCCTCTTATAGTAGATAAGCTGCACGTAGCCAATACATTCAACTGACAGTCTATTGGCAGTGGTGGGATTTGAACCCACGCCTCCTGACAGACTGGAGCCTTAATCCAGCGCCTTTGACCACTCGGCCACACTACCGTTGGGAACTAGATTTTACCAAAACAAACCGGAGGGGGTTAGATGTAAATAACACTTTGGCGACAATTGGACAATCTTAACGAAGACACACATGGAAGAACATTAGAAACTTCAAACACATATCCTGTGGGAGTATAGAGCTTTACTCGAGATCAAAGCCCACAAAAATATCAGCCAAGTTCAGGGCTTCAGCTCTTGGGTCAATTCTGTCACATTTTCAACTTCAAAAGCAAGTCACTTTCAGCAGGAGATGAGTTAATGTTTAGAAGGCAAGGACAAGGGGAACATAACAGATAACATGGGAGTTGATAAAGGATTCCTTTAGCAGAGGATGGTTTCGATCCATCGACCTCTGGGTTATGGGCCCAGCACGCTTCCGCTGCGCCACTCTGCTCTTGTTTATTGAAATAATTTCATACGGACATAGTCTTTGGTTTTAATAGGTTTTATCAGCAGTTGAATCGACTGGACAAGGAGGAAGTTATTGGTAAATGTGAAGTTATGTGCCCCAATCTGAAGGTGCACATCTTAACTCTTACCTCGTTTGAAAACCAGACAGGAGAAAAAGAAAATTACCTCCTGTACACCCCATATGCTACAAAGCTCAGCTGGCTGTTGCAGTTTTCTACAACTAGTAGATAAGCTGCACGTAGCCAATACATTCAACTGACAGTCTATTGGCAGTGGTGGGATTTGAACCCACGCCTCCTGAGAGACTGGAGCCTTAATCCAGCGCCTTTGACCACTCGGCCACACTACCGTTGGGAAATAGATTTTACCCAAACAAACCGGAGGGGGTTAGATGTAAATGACACTTTGGCGACAATTGGACAATCTTAACGAAGACACAGATGGAAGAACATTAGAAACTTCAAACACATATCCTGTGGGAGTATAGAGCTTTACTCGAGATCAAAGCCCACAAAAATATCAGCCAAGTTCAGGGCTTCAGCTCTTGGGTCAATTCTGTCACATTTTCAACTTCAAAAGCAAGTCACTTTCAGCAGGAGATGAGTTAATGTTTAGAAGGCAAGGACAAGAGGAACATAACAGATAACATGGGAGTTGATAAAGGATTCCTTTAGCAGAGGATGGTTTCGATCCATCGACCTCTGGGTTATGGGCCCAGCACGCTTCCGCTGCGCCACTCTGCTGTTTTACAATGAAACAGTTTCATATGAACACAGTCCATTGTTTCAATGGGTTGGCTTAGCAGTTAAATCAAGTGGACTCAGCGAAAAATACAGGCAAATGTGACTCAATGGGAAGGCGCCCTGTGTTACCTTGTTTGAAAACCAGACTGAAGGAATAGAAAATCACCTCCTGTATGGACATTGCACATGCTACGAAGCTCAGCTGGCTCTTGCAGTTTTCAACAACAACAGATCTTACAGTAGAAAGTACTACAAGTAGCCAACACATACAAGCAAATAGCAGTTGATTGGCAGTGGTGGGATTTGAACCCACGCCTCCTGAGAGACTGGAGCCTAAATCCAGCGCCTTAGACCACTCGGCCACACTACCATTAATTGTGATTTTACCCAAACAATTCTGAGTCGTCTGAATGAAAAGTCCACTTTGACGACAATTGGACAATCAAATCGAAGAAACACATGGAAGAACATTCGAAACTTCAAACACATACCCTCTGGGAGTATAGAGCTTGACTCAAGATCAAAAGACCACTAAACTATCAGCCAAGTTCATGGCTTTAGCTCTTGGGTCAATTCTGTCATATTATCAACTTCAAAAGCCAAAGCAAGTCACTTTCAGCAGTAGGTGAGTTCATGTTCAGAAGGAAAGGGAGACATAGCAGTGTAAAAAGGATTACTTTAGCAGAGGATTGTTTCGATCCATCGACCTCTGGGTTATGGGCCCAGCACGCTTCCGCTGCGCCACTCTGCTCTTGTTTATTGAAATAATTTCATACGAACATAGTCTTTGGTTTTAATAGGTTTTATCAGCAGTTGAATCGACTGGACAAGGAGGAAGTTATTGGTAAATGTGAAGTTATGTGCCCCAATCTGAAGGTGCACATCTTAACTCTTACCTTGTTTGAAAACCAGACAGGAGAAAAAGAAAATTACCTCCTGTACACCTCATGTGATATCCCATATGCTACAAAGCTCAGGTGGCTGTTGCAGTTTTGAACAACAAGAGATCCTCTTATAGTAGATAAGCTGCACGTAGCCAATACATTCAACTGACAGTCTATTGGCAGTGGTGGGATTTGAACCCACGCCTCCTGAGAGACTGGAGCCTTAATCCAGCGCCTTTGACCACTCGGCCACACTACCGTTGGGAACTAGATTTTACCCAAACAAACCGGAGGGGGTTAGATGTAAATGACACTTTGGCGACAATTGGACAATCTTAACGAAGACACACATGGAAGATTATTAGAAACTTCAAACACATATCCTGTGGGAGTATAGAGCTTTACTCGAGATCAAAGACCACAAAAATGTCAGCCAAGTTCAGGGCTTCAGCTCTTGGGTCAATTCTGTCACATTTTCAACTTCAAAAGCAAGTCACTTTCAGCAGGAGATGAGTTAATGTTTAAAAGGCAAGGACAAGGGGAACATAACAGATAACATGGGAGTTGATAAAGGATTCCTTTAGCAGAGGATGGTTTCGATCCATCGACCTCTGGGTTATGGGCCCAGCACGCTTCCGCTGCGCCACTCTGCTCTTGTTTATTGAAATAATTTCATACGGACATAGTCTTTGGTTTTAATAGGTTTTATCAGCAGTTGAATCGACTGGACAAGGAGCAAGTTATTGGTAAATGTGGAGTTATGTGCCCCAATCTGAAGGTGAACATCTTAACTCTTACCTTGTTTGAAAACCAGACAGGAGAAAAAGAAAATTACCTCCTGTACACCTCATGTGATATCCCATATGCTACAAAGCTCAGGTGGCTGTTGCAGTTTTGAACAACAAGAGATCCTCTTATAGTAGATAAGCTGCACGTAGCCAATACATTCAACTGACAGTCTATTGGCAGTGGTGGGATTTGAACCCACGCCTCCTGACAGACTGGAGCCTTAATCCAGCGCCTTTGACCACTCGGCCACACTACCGTTGGGAACTAGATTTTACCAAAACAAACCGGAGGGGGTTAGATGTAAATGACACTTTGGCGACAATTGGACAATCTTAACGAAGACACACATGGAAGAACATTAGAAACTTCAAACACATATCCTGTGGGAGTATAGAGCTTTACTCGAGATCAAAGACCACAAAAATATCAGCCAAGTTCAGGGCTTCAGCTCTTGGGTCAATTCTGTCACATTTTCAACTTCAAAAGCAAGTCACTTTCAGCAGGAGATGAGTTAATGTTTAGAAGGCAAGGACAAGGGGAACATAACAGATAACATGGGAGTTGATAAAGGATTCCTTTAGCAGAGGATGGTTTCGATCCATCGACCTCTGGGTTATGGGCCCAGCACGCTTCCGCTGCGCCACTCTGCTGTTTTACAATGAAACAGTTTCATATGAACACAGTCCATTGTTTCAATGGGTTGGCTTAGCAGTTAAATCAAGTGGACTCAGCGAAAAATACAGGCAAATGTGACTCAATGGGAAGGCGCCCTGTGTTACCTTGTTTGAAAACCAGACTGAAGGAATAGAAAATCACCTCCTGTATGGACATTGCACATGCTACGAAGCTCAGCTGGCTCTTGCAGTTTTCAACAACAACAGATCTTACAGTAGAAAGTACTACAAGTAGCCAACACATACAAGCAAATAGCAGTTGATTGGCAGTGGTGGGATTTGAACCCACGCCTCCTGAGAGACTGGAGCCTAAATCCAGCGCCTTAGACCACTCGGCCACACTACCATTAAATCTGATTTTACCCAAACAATTCTGAGTCGTCTGAATGAAAAGTCCACTTTGACGACAATTGGACAATCAAATCGAAGAAACACATGGAAGAACATTCGAAACTTCAAACACATACCCTCTGGGAGTATAGAGCTTGACTCAAGATCAAAAGACCACTAAACTATCAGCCAAGTTCAGGGCTTTAGCTCTTGGGTCAATTCTGTCATATTATCAACTTCAAAAGCCAAAGCAAGTCACTTTCAGCAGTAGGTGAGTTCATGTTCAGAAGGAAAGGGAGACATAGCAGTGTAAAAAGGATTACTTTAGCAGAGGATGGTTTCGATCCATCGACCTCTGGGTTATGGGCCCAGCACGCTTCCGCTGCGCCACTCTGCTCTTGTTTATTGAAATAATTTCATATGAACATAGTCTTTGGTTTTAATAGGTTTTATCAGCAGTTGAATCGACTGGACAAGGAGGAAGTTATTGGTAAATGTGAAGTTATGTGCCCCAATCTCAAGGTGCACATCTTAACTCTTACCTTGTTTGAAAACCAGACAGGAGAAAAAGAAAATTACCTCCTGTACACCTCATGTGGTATCCCATATGCTACAAAGCTCAGGTGGCTGTTGCAGTTTTGAACAACAAGAGATCCTCTTATAGTAGATAAGCTGCACGTAGCCAATACATTCAACTGACAGTCTATTGGCAGTGGTGGGATTTGAACCCACGCCTCCTGACAGACTGGAGCCTTAATCCAGCGCCTTTGACCACTCGGCCACACTACCGTTGGGAAACAGATTTTACCCAAACAAACCGGAGGGGGTTAGATGTAAATGACACTTTGGCGACAATTGGACAATCTTAACGAAGACACAGATGGAAGAACATTAGAAACTTCAAACACATATCCTGTGGGAGTTTAGAGCTTTACTCGAGATCAAAGCCCACAAAAATATCAGCCAAGTTCAGGGCTTCAGCTCTTGGGTCAATTCTGTCACATTTTCAACTTCAAAAGCAAGTCACTTTCAGCAGGAGATGAGTTAATGTTTAGAAGGCAAGGACAAGGGGAACATAACAGATAACATGGGAGTTGATAAAGGATTCCTTTAGCAGAGGATGGTTTCGATCCATCGACCTCTGGGTTATGGGCCCAGCACGCTTCCGCTGCGCCACTCTGCTCTTGTTTATTGAAATAATTTCATACGGACATAGTCTTTGGTTTTAATAGGTTTTATCAGCAGTTGAATCGACTGGACAAGGAGGAAGTTATTGGTAAATGTGAAGTTATGTGCCCCAATCTGAAGGTGCACATCTTAACTCTTACCTCGTTTGAAAACCAGACAGGAGAAAAAGAAAATTACCTCCTGTACACCCCATATGCTACAAAGCTCAGCTGGCTGTTGCAGTTTTCTACAACTAGTAGATAAGCTGCACGTAGCCAATACATTCAACTGACAGTCTATTGGCAGTGGTGGGATTTGAACCCACGCCTCCTGAGAGACTGGAGCCTTAATCCAGCGCCTTTGACCACTCGGCCACACTACCGTTGGGAACTAGATTTTACCCAAACAAACCGGAGGGGGTTAGATGTAAATGACACTTTGGCGACAATTGGACAATCTTAACGAAGACACAGATGGAAGAACATTAGAAACTTCAAACACATATCCTGTGGGAGTATAGAGCTTTACTCGAGATCAAAGCCCACAAAAATATCAGCCAAGTTCAGGGCTTCAGCTCTTGGGTCAATTCTGTCACATTTTCAACTTCAAAAGCAAGTCACTTTCAGCAGGAGATGAGTTAATGTTTAGAAGGCAAGGACAAGAGGAACATAACAGATAACATGGGAGTTGATAAAGGATTCCTTTAGCAGAGGATGGTTTCGATCCATCGACCTCTGGGTTATGGGCCCAGCACGCTTCCGCTGCGCCACTCTGCTGTTTTACAATGAAACAGTTTCATATGAACACAGTCCATTGTTTCAATGGGTTGGCTTAGCAGTTAAATCAAGTGGACTCAGCGAAAAATACAGGCAAATGTGACTCAATGGGAAGGCGCCCTGTGTTACCTTGTTTGAAAACCAGACTGAAGGAATAGAAAATCACCTCCTGTATGGACATTGCACATGCTACGAAGCTCAGCTGGCTCTTGCAGTTTTCAACAACAACAGATCTTACAGTAGAAAGTACTACAAGTAGCCAACACATACAAGCAAATAGCAGTTGATTGGCAGTGGTGGGATTTGAACCCACGCCTCCTGAGAGACTGGAGCCTAAATCCAGCGCCTTAGACCACTCGGCCACACTACCATTAAATCTGATTTTACCCAAACAATTCTGAGTCGTCTGAATGAAAAGTCCACTTTGACGACAATTGGACAATCAAATCGAAGAAACACATGGAAGAACATTCGAAACTTCAAACACATACCCTCTGGGAGTATAGAGCTTGACTCAAGATCAAAAGACCACTAAACTATCAGCCAAGTTCATGGCTTTAGCTCTTGGGTCAATTCTGTCATATTATCAACTTCAAAAGCCAAAGCAAGTCACTTTCAGCAGTAGGTGAGTTCATGTTCAGAAGGAAAGGGAGACATAGCAGTGTAAAAAGGATTACTTTAGCAGAGGATGGTTTCGATCCATCGACCTCTGGGTTATGGGCCCAGCACGCTTCCGCTGCGCCACTCTGCTCTTGTTTATTGAAATAATTTCATACGAACATAGTCTTTGGTTTTAATAGGTTTTATCAGCAGTTGAATCGACTGGACAAGGAGGAAGTTATTGGTAAATGTGAAGTTATGTGCCCCAATCTGAAGGTGCACATCTTAACTCTTACCTTGTTTGAAAACCAGACAGGAGAAAAAGAAAATTACCTCCTGTACACCTCATGTGATATCCCATATGCTACAAAGCTCAGGTGGCTGTTGCAGTTTTGAACAACAAGAGATCCTCTTATAGTAGATTAGCTGCACGTAGCCAATACATTCAACTGACAGTCTATTGGCAGTGGTGGGATTTGAACCCACGCCTCCTGAGAGACTGGAGCCTTAATCCAGCGCCTTTGACCACTCGGCCACACTACCGTTGGGAACTAGATTTTACCCAAACAAACCGGAGGGGGTTAGATGTAAATGACACTTTGGCGACAATTGGACAATCTTAACGAAGACACACATGGAAGATTATTAGAAACTTCAAACACATATCCTGTGGGAGTATAGAGCTTTACTCGAGATCAAAGACCACAAAAATGTCAGCCAAGTTCAGGGCTTCAGCTCTTGGGTCAATTCTGTCACATTTTCAACTTCAAAAGCAAGTCACTTTCAGCAGGAGATGAGTTAATGTTTAAAAGGCAAGGACAAGGGGAACATAACAGATAACATGGGAGTTGATAAAGGATTCCTTTAGCAGAGGATGGTTTCGATCCAGCGACCTCTGGGTTATGGGCCCAGCACGCTTCCGCTGCGCCACTCTGCTCTTGTTTATTGAAATAATTTCATACGGACATAGTCTTTGGTTTTAATAGGTTTTATCAGCAGTTGAATCGACTGGACAAGGAGCAAGTTATTGGTAAATGTGGAGTTATGTGCCCCAATCTGAAGGTGCACATCTTAACTCTTACCTTGTTTGAAAACCAGACAGGAGAAAAAGAAAATTACCTCCTGTACACCTCATGTGATATCCCATATGCTACAAAGCTCAGGTGGCTGTTGCAGTTTTGAACAACAAGCGATCCTCTTATAGTAGATAAGCTGCACGTAGCCAATACATTCAACTGACAGTCTATTGGCAGTGGTGGGATTTGAACCCACGCCTCCTGACAGACTGGAGCCTTAATCCAGCGCCTTTGACCACTCGGCCACACTACCGTTGGGAACTAGATTTTACCAAAACAAACCGGAGGGGGTTAGATGTAAATAACACTTTGGCGACAATTGGACAATCTTAACGAAGACACACATGGAAGAACATTAGAAACTTCAAACACATATCCTGTGGGAGTATAGAGCTTTACTCGAGATCAAAGCCCACAAAAATATCAGCCAAGTTCAGGGCTTCAGCTCTTGGGTCAATTCTGTCACATTTTCAACTTCAAAAGCAAGTCACTTTCAGCAGGAGATGAGTTAATGTTTAGAAGGCAAGGACAAGGGGAACATAACAGATAACATGGGAGTTGATAAAGGATTCCTTTAGCAGAGGATGGTTTCGATCCATCGACCTCTGGGTTATGGGCCCAGCACGCTTCCGCTGCGCCACTCTGCTCTTGTTTATTGAAATAATTTCATACGGACATAGTCTTTGGTTTTAATAGGTTTTATCAGCAGTTGAATCGACTGGACAAGGAGGAAGTTATTGGTAAATGTGAAGTTATGTGCCCCAATCTGAAGGTGCACATCTTAACTCTTACCTCGTTTGAAAACCAGACAGGAGAAAAAGAAAATTACCTCCTGTACACCCCATATGCTACAAAGCTCAGCTGGCTGTTGCAGTTTTCTACAACTAGTAGATAAGCTGCACGTAGCCAATACATTCAACTGACAGTCTATTGGCAGTGGTGGGATTTGAACCCACGCCTCCTGAGAGACTGGAGCCTTAATCCAGCGCCTTTGACCACTCGGCCACACTACCGTTGGGAAATAGATTTTACCCAAACAAACCGGAGGGGGTTAGATGTAAATGACACTTTGGCGACAATTGGACAATCTTAACGAAGACACAGATGGAAGAACATTAGAAACTTCAAACACATATCCTGTGGGAGTATAGAGCTTTACTCGAGATCAAAGCCCACAAAAATATCAGCCAAGTTCAGGGCTTCAGCTCTTGGGTCAATTCTGTCACATTTTCAACTTCAAAAGCAAGTCACTTTCAGCAGGAGATGAGTTAATGTTTAGAAGGCAAGGACAAGAGGAACATAACAGATAACATGGGAGTTGATAAAGGATTCCTTTAGCAGAGGATGGTTTCGATCCATCGACCTCTGGGTTATGGGCCCAGCACGCTTCCGCTGCGCCACTCTGCTGTTTTACAATGAAACAGTTTCATATGAACACAGTCCATTGTTTCAATGGGTTGGCTTAGCAGTTAAATCAAGTGGACTCAGCGAAAAATACAGGCAAATGTGACTCAATGGGAAGGCGCCCTGTGTTACCTTGTTTGAAAACCAGACTGAAGGAATAGAAAATCACCTCCTGTATGGACATTGCACATGCTACGAAGCTCAGCTGGCTCTTGCAGTTTTCAACAACAACAGATCTTACAGTAGAAAGTACTACAAGTAGCCAACACATACAAGCAAATAGCAGTTGATTGGCAGTGGTGGGATTTGAACCCACGCCTCCTGAGAGACTGGAGCCTAAATCCAGCGCCTTAGACCACTCGGCCACACTACCATTAAATCTGATTTTACCCAAACAATTCTGAGTCGTCTGAATGAAAAGTCCACTTTGACGACAATTGGACAATCAAATCGAAGAAACACATGGAAGAACATTCGAAACTTCAAACACATACCCTCTGGGAGTATAGAGCTTGACTCAAGATCAAAAGACCACTAAACTATCAGCCAAGTTCAGGGCTTTAGCTCTTGGGTCAATTCTGTCATATTATCAACTTCAAAAGCCAAAGCAAGTCACTTTCAGCAGTAGGTGAGTTCATGTTCAGAAGGAAAGGGAGACATAGCAGTGTAAAAAGGATTACTTTAGCAGAGGATGGTTTCGATCCATCGACCTCTGGGTTATGGGCCCAGCACGCTTCCGCTGCGCCACTCTGCTCTTGTTTATTGAAATAATTTCATATGAACATAGTCTTTGGTTTTAATAGGTTTTATCAGCAGTTGAATCGACTGGACAAGGAGGAAGTTATTGGTAAATGTGAAGTTATGTGCCCCAATCTGAAGGTGCACATCTTAACTCTTACCTT